>NC_061111.1:129337776-129637776 GCF_002878395.1 Capsicum annuum
AACATTTAGCTCTAAAAAGTTGTACTAGTGTTCTTTTTGTAAATCATGTTGTCTAAGTGTAAAGGGCTCACTTTTATATCTAAAATCTAAAAGCTAAAATTTGTAGCTAATATCTTTCTGTAAAGCATAATCTGAATAAATTTTGAGCCTTTACACTTAGTTTTCTAAAAGTTGTTCTGTTATTCTTTTCTATTCTAAAATTTATAGTCTGTAAGCTTTAGGGAAATACTTTAAAACTGTTCTGAAAGCTTTTACTATTAGGGAAAATACTTTATCTGAAGCTTATCTATAAAGGAGGTTCTTCTAATCAACATAAACCATGTGAGCTAACATGGAGTCCAACGTCTCATTCTCTTAAGGGAAAAACCTCACGATGGGGAGAGGTGACATACTCTATGACATACTCTTGCCAAAGAGTATAACCTAAGCTAATTAATTATATCTGTACTGTCACCCATATTGGAATGGGAATAATCTCATAATCTGTATCTTCATTGGCAATGCAGTTCTGTGGAATATAGGGCATGCTAATCCCATACTTCTCACTCGGTGCTAAATATTAATCCCTTTAATCTGTATGCTCATTCTGTTGGAAATCCACTTTAAAACTAGCATAAGGGTTATTACAAAACCAATTCTGCATTTATCTGAGTTAATCTGTAAATAAAGCTGATCTAATTTTTGTAATCTGTAATAAGTTTGTAAAGTGCATTCCAAAACTTATTTGAGGATCAAAAGATCAAAACTTTTTTGAAAATCTATAAATAATCTGATCATAGGATGCTTAAAGCATCATCTTTCTTGGAATATCAACATATAAACTTGGGCTTAGTAACCCATGCATCAAGTTCATGTCAAAACATCATAATTATCATGCTTGAAAATAAAAATAATGATAATTCATCTCAAAATTGGGAAATTACTGCAATAGGCATGAAAATATGAAAATAGTCATGCAATTCAACTTCTAAAACACTTGAAATCTCATAATCTTGCAATTAGCAATAATGGGTATGAATCCCAATTTCAAACTCATATATAGTCAATCAAAATCATATAAATTTGAAATAAAAAGCTTGGTTTTGGGCATAAGGATGAAAGACAATCCTTGTTCATAAACCCCAGATACCTTAATTGATGAAATCTCTAAGAAAGCTTGTAATTGAATCTCTATTTGTGCTCTTGGAGATGAACTCTTGATTTTCTTGATTTGAAAATCCTCAATTTTTTGAGTTTTCTTGGAGAAATAATGGAAGAATTTTGATTTCTTGGAGAGTAAGCTTTGAGTTTTAGGATTTTCTTTGAGAGAGAATGGATGAAATTTGGGTATAAAGTGATTAGGATGAGCTAAATCTTATGTTTTACATGAATTGGGGCTTGGGAATTGACCAAAGTGCCATTTTTAAACTTTTGATCGAAACTAAAAACAATAAAATTTTCCTAATTTTATATGCCACCGTGATGTGCCACTATTGCGGTGGCTCACTGAAAAAGGACAAGTGGGAACTGGAAGATCATCGCTAGACGGAGTTATCATGGTCAGCTACTGAATGTCATTTTAGGCATCACCATGACGCGGTACCCTCATGTTGGGCTACTGGATTTTAACAATTTGCAAATAAGGCTTCACTGGGATGCGGTCAAATCACGGAGGTTCACTAGAATCGGATAATTTCCAATTTAGCCTTCTCCACGATGCGGTGCTGGTCTATTTGGCATACTACTTTACTAAAAATGTCATAACTTCTCAATCAAGTATCGGATTTAGGTAAAATTGGTATCGATGGAAAGATAATTAAATTTCCTACTTAGTAGAGGGTCTAAATCTAGAAAATTCTATATGTGTTAAAGGATATGCACTTTTAAAGCTAGCCCTTGATGCTCTAGAAGCAAAATTTGAGCTAGGAAAAGTACGGGGTATTACAATAACCTTGTTTAGCTGAATATAGTATATACACATTCTAAGAGTACCATCTTTTTTGGCTATGAAAAGGATTGGAGAACCTCACGGGAAAGCACAGGGTCTTATGAAACCTTTATCTAAGAGGTCCTTAAGTTGCTCCTTTAACTCTTTAAGTTTGTCTGGAGCCATACATTATGGAGGGATAAAGATGGGCTGAGTATCAGGAAGAAGATCAATACCAAATTCTATTTCTCTAGCTGGAGGTACCCCTGGCAGATCTTTTGTGGAAATTTCTAAAAACTCACTGTCTACACAGACTGAATGAACTATTGGGGTTTCAGACTTAGTATCTTTGAGTTGAACTAAATGATATATACAACCTTTTGATCTTAACTTTCTGGCCTTAAGATAATAAATGAAACGACCTTTGGGAGACACAGAACTACCCTCTCACTCAAAAATTACTTCATCAGGAAATTAAAAATTCACCACACGAGTGCGATAGTTTATTGATGCATAACATGAATGTAGTCAATCCATGCCCAGAATGACATCAAAATCTACAATCTCTAACTATGTTAGGTTTGCTAGTGTGACTTTATGGAAGATGATGATAGGACACTTCTTATAGACTCGTCTAGCAATAGTTGATTCACCCACGGGGTGGAAACTGAGAAGGGCTTAGGGAGATTTTCAGGGCCTACCCCAAATTTTACAATAACTAATGGAGTTACATAAGAAAGATTTGATCCTAGGTCTAACAACACATATACATTAAGATGAAAGGAATGAAGTATACCAGTGACAACATCTGGTGAACTCTCCAGCTCCTGATGAGATGGTAAAGAATAAAACTGATTCTAGATCTGACCGCTACCGATAATTGATGATACGCCCTACGAAAAAACTGGGTGACCCTGCTGAGCTGGTGCATTAGTAACCTATGTCTGAGGATGAACATCCCTATTCCCTGCTTAGTATAAGGATACTCCTTGTCTATGGCCCAGCTTTCCATAACCATAGCAACCCTCTTTGCCCATCAAACACTTACTAGGATGGGTCCTGCCATATTTTGCATATGTTAGGTAACTAGGCCTCTCGACTATACTGTTCTGAGATCTAGAATTTGATGCCCTTCCCTAATGCTCCTGCCTGGTCCTGGGTGTAGGGGCACTGACTGAAGAGGGCACAAGCATTGATAAATATACCTAAAACTATGAATGACTTCCCCCAATGCCTTGGCTGACTATACTCAAACTATCCAGTTCTAACCCTCTTATTTCTCTTCTCTCATCCTTCATCTTTTCAGCCTTAATTTATTGAGCGTGAATCATCAATCGAGCAATATCCATATCCCTAATTAGTATGGCAGTCCTATATTCTTGATTACCAAATCATACACCCCAGTATCAAACTTACTCATATGAGCTTCAGAGTCAGATAATAACTCGGTAGTATACTTAGACAACTGAGTAAACTTAAGGTAGTACTTATTCACCATCATAGAGCCCTGACTTAGGTTTATGAACTCCTCCACCTTAGCCTCCCTCATCTCACGTGGGAAGAACTTGTCTAGAAAATCATTTTGAAACACCTGCCAACTTATAGGAGCTACATTCTCACCTCTACCTTTCTTCCACATAACAACCCAATCGTAAGCAACATCCTTCAGCCTATAGAATGCCAACTCTCTAGTCTTCTCTTCAGTAACATAGATAATCTGAGTAATCTTTCTCACCTTATCAATAAATAGCTAAGGATCCTCATCTACCTTTGACCCATGAAACTCAGGTGAATTCATCCTAAAAAAATCCTGAATTTTGGCTATAGCTAAATTACTATTTTGCTGAGGTGGAACTGCTGGCCGTTGGTTTTCCTTAACATTGGCATTAATAGATTGGGCCAATATTTGAAAGGCAGCCCAAAATTCAGAATGAGACACATTCTCATTCAAAGGCTCGGCGTGTAGTGGTGGTTGATCTCCATTTATGTGGGCATCGACTCGGCGAGGAGGCATATTCTGCCACATAAAAACATGAGTTAAGGCAGATAGAGGCAACTATAATCATGATAGACCATGAATAATATGATGATTCCTAACTCTTTTCATAGCTTCTTGCTCATAAATGTGGCGCGCTTCACATCCATGATCAAGACTCTACGTAACGTATCTTGTCTGATTCCCTAGGACTTTTTAGAACTTGGCTCTGATACTAAGTTTGTAATGCCCCAAAAGTACCCATGGACATCACATAGTGCTCAAGACCATGAATAGTCCCAAGCTAACCTATAATTCCTACTTAACTTAAAACTCATATGAAAAGTGAACTAATGTATTAGAATCTGAAGGTAAATGAATTTATATCTTAACTGAAAGTCTTTAACTTAGAAATATTTAAACAAATCCTTAAACTTAAACAAAAACAGTCTGACAAGCCTCTACTACTTACTAGAGAGCTGCTCGTACAGACCCCAGCTGATTCAAACAAAACTAGAAATCACTTAACTAAAATAATTTCATCAATGAATACAAGTCTGATAAATTGGGTCCTCGGACTATGACAACTCACTAAAAGTTAAAATGCAGGTGATGATTCCCGTAGTCTATAGTGCTGCTGAGAATGAGTACTAAAACCTATATTATAAGACAATATAGCACATTGACAACTATATGGGTCAGAACCTCTGGAATGTACTGAGTATGTGAGGGTGAATGCATAAGTAAAATGATAACTGAATATTCATATAAACTTTCAAATGATACATGCTAAGCGTACTTGATTCACCTTGAGCTTAAATAAAATAAAGATTGAAAAATTATGAACATGAATAATAAAGCATAATAATAAACTTTGTGAGCCATAACACTTAGTTTCTAAAGGCTTTATATCTTATTCTTTCTTTGGGAGATTTTTATAACCGACATAAACCACTGTAATACCCCGTATATTTCTAAGCTAGAAAATGAACCATTGTTCCTACACATGAAGCCTCCTATCTTGTGATTCATGTTTGAGTACACGAATTAGGATAAGTATCCTAGTGATAATAGAGCTTATTATGTGTTAATCATGTTCATAAGAGTCACTTAGAGTAAGCCAAGCTAAGAACTTTTGAATCCACTGAATTTTCATGTGTGATTTCACATAGGTCATCTTTGAATAAGAATAGCTTGGTTTATAAGTGGTATTTTGGCAGATTTATACCCTCCAAATTTTAGAGAATTGAATAAGCTTTCCGTCGATTCCAAATTTGCCTAAAACAGACACCCGGTGAAGAAGTTATGGCGATTTAAAATTTCAGTAGTGTCATTTCAGTCAATGGCGCATCGCGCCATAAGCCAAAATAACGTTTTTCAATTTCTAGTGTCTCTCCATGATTCCACCACGTCGCGGTGAGTTTCCAGGTCATAAAAAAGTGGCAACCCGATGTCTATGCATCGCGTCAGGGGCCCAAATCGAGAATTTTTTACAAAAATTTAAAGACGCATCCAGAGAGGTATTTGGATCATCTTCCCACCCCTATATAAGCTCCCAAACACAGAATTAAGCCATTAATTCACCAAAACATACTCGTTTTTATCAAAATCCTCTCAATAACATATTAGGATTTCAATTGGGGGATGCAAGTTCATGCAAATTCTACCATCAAATTCCAAGAATCTTTCCATCAATCTTTACTAAATCAAGAACTAAGGTATGCTTGTGTTCATTCATGGACTCCTTTCATCCATGAAGTCCAAGAACCCTATTTTAAACTATATGCCATGCTTTCTATGCTTTGATTTGATTATTGATCTTATTTATGTGTTGAATGATGTCAATATAGAATCTTTATGGGTTTGTATGAAACTAGGATGATATTTTTAATTGAAATATATGAACTTTGGGTGATATAGGTTGTTGAATTCATGAATAAACCTATGCCCAAAGTGGTGCTGTAAGGTGTTTGATAAAATGCCTAGGATGATAGAATTCATATCCCATGATTCAATAGTGCTTAAATGACAAGTCCACGTTCTATGCTCTATGATTTCACATGAATTTCACGTTATTGTTATATGTTGTTGTTGTGATATGAAACAAGCATGATATTAAAGCTATGCAAGTATATACATATTGTATGCATTCCATTCCATGTATAAGGGGTTGAGCATCATGTATAGTATGAAATCCCCTACTTATGATATTGTGAATTTTGGACTCTACTCTTATGATCAAGTTAGTCGTGTGTGTCAGTTTCCTTCCATCGAGTCCTGGGGGTACTTGTACCTGAAAAATATAGTTGTGTGCCTAGATCCATGTCATGATTTCATGATACTCTTAGTCAAGCTATGTTCCATAGAACTCAATCAGTCATGTGACTCAAGAAAGTTCAGTAACTCTGTTAATCTCAGCTAATCTCAGTAATCTCAGTACTCAGTGATATCGAAAACTTTAGAAATCTTAGTGTTCTCCGTAACTTCATTAATCTCCGTAATTTAGTACTGTCAGAAATTCAAGAACTCAATACGCAGTAAGATCAGTGCTCTCATAAACTCAGTTTAGCTCTGCTAAATCATCCTACTAACATCAATTCAGTTAATTAGTTTAGTTCAGTAAATCAATTCAGTGTCTTTCAGTTGGGAGTCAGATTCAGCACCGAGTGAACGCAAGGCTGGGGACTCACCTGTCACAGTCAGAGGGTGTGATTCCTAGAAGCAATCCTTACATTTCAGAACTGCGTAGGTTGAGATGTCCCTACCCATAGGGCTAATGCATCTCCTTTGAGTTTACCTGATAGCAGGGCAGATGAAATGAGCTCCAAAATAGAATAGGGTTTACTCATATGTTGTCTCTACCCGTGGCATGGTATTGACACCCTTCCAGCTAGGGTTATAGGTTGGACCCCAACTAGTTCAGTTTCGAGGCATATCGTTTAGATGATTACCTCCCACAGTCTCAGTTTCAGTCTCAGTCTCAATTTCAGTAATAGACTCAGATAGTTCTTCAGAATATCAGGACTTAGACTATCAGATATAGTCGCTTAGCATCAGTTACATCGGTTACGCCGATCATCACAGTTATATCAGTTATATCAGTCATCATAGCTACATTATCAGTATTCAATTTTAGAACTGTTAGACACAGTCAATCAGACTAGTTCTTCATAATTCGAACTGTCAGAAATAGTCATTCATCTATTTAGCACCTCAGTATCAGTAAAGTTATGTCATCAGTAATCAAACTCAGTAGTTAGTATCACCACGAGTTTAGTTATAGTTGCTTATGCAAGTATGTATTCTCACGTTCATATTAGTCAGCATTGTTCATGTATATAACCTTTTGCATTTAGTCTTCCTCACTTGTATACTTAGTACATTCAGTCGTACTGATGCATTTGTGCTATGGTTCTTTCTCTTATGTTACACCATAGGTTCATAGGTACAAGCTCCAGATCAGCAGTAGATTCCAGTAATAATAGTCAGAGTTAGAAGTAAGTCCTCATCTTTCGAGGACATGATGATTTCATTACTATTTTAGTTTTAAGTTTATTTTAGCAGTTGAAGTTAGTTGGGGACATGTCCCATCAACTCCTTGTTCAGAAAGTTTAGAGGCTTTCCAGACTATAGCATGTCAGATAATTATTTCAGATTTGTTTTGGTATGGTTATACCATTTTCAGACATTGTTCTTATCAGATGTTTATTTAGTTGAACCTTATGGCCATTCAGTACATGTTTTCGTATTTTTATGTTATATTATACAATATACAGGTACAGATATCAGTCATGGGTTAGCTTGTGGTCCTTCGAGGTCATAAGCACCGTGTAGCATTTCGGTTCAGAAAATTAGGGTGTTACAACCACGTAAGCTACCACGATGTGCAACGTCTTACCCACGTTGGGGAAACCTGTTCTACCCATGCCATTCGAATAGAACCTTAATCTTTATTGATCACCAAACTTTATCCATATTGGGAAAAAACTTAACCTATGTTGTCTCATAGTTTTAAGGAATTTAGGATACGCTCATCTGCATTCCTTTCTCAGTGCTAAATACTACTACCAGAATACTTATATGCTAATGCTTTAAGAAATCCACCTTAAAATATCATAAGGGCTTATAGGCTAAAAACCAGTTATGCTTCTCTTTATTTTAAATTATAATCAAGATGAATAGTTGGGGATTTCATATCTTATCTTAGAATCAAAAGATTAATCTTTGCTTTAAATCATGTCATAAAACTTATCAATAGAGCTTAATAGTATAATCTTCTTGTAAACTTAATACTTGTAATTAGAACTTAGAATTCATGCTTTATTTCATAAAAATTCATAACAAAACTTCATGCTTAATAATCATCTTGAAATTTTTCAACAATTCCAGTCAAGATAATGAATTTTAAATCATAATATGAATCTTATACGTCAAACATGAATATATGTAGACCTTGATGTACTTAAAACTTTCAATCACATGATAGAATCATACTTCAAGAACATGGTTAATTGGGTATGAACCCTAATCTTGATGTTCTTAAAGATGGGAGGAGAAAATGTCATTATTTGATTGAGGAATAGAGGAAAATAACACCTTTTTAAGGGTTATAGGTCGTGGATGGGAGGTTATAAGTGAGGAAAATACCTAAAATCCCTTAGGTAAACTTTATAGAAATTGATCGTCAGTTCTTACGAGTCTACCATACACTCGTATGTAAGGGTACGATTAGTCTTCATAACTCGAAAGCTTGGCAGAATCTAGGAGGGTACACACTGGTCAACATATGAGTCCCACCTACGATTAGTATCATCTTCATATGGCTCTTATCCCTCAATTCGTAGCTTGGATAAAATCTTAAGGAGTCTACACTGATGAAATTATGACTTACCTCCATACGACTCATATCTTACTTGATAGATTCTAGGGGTCAAGTCATACCTACAACAAAATATTTACCACGCCACACTGTCCTTGATATGACTTCAACATACCACTCGTATATTATTTGTACGACTCAGGGGAGAAGTCATATGATATACAGAAACTTCCAAACATGGGTTATTACAGATCAATAGTGATGGCGTTATCTATTTAACTACTTTATTTGATAAATAATGTATTTTTTACTAGTATCTCTCAACTTGGGACTTATGAGCATTAACAGTCACCTGCTCAGTGATCTATAATTTAACTTTAATAACCAAGTATCCATTCTTGCAGTCTCTATTTTTTCCTATCCCTTTGTAGTTGTTCTTTATCTCTCTGCTCTCTCTTTTTCATTATTTGTTGCTACTTGAAAACCTTATTTTTTGAATCCTCCCCCTTTTCGTGACAACTAAGACGTAGGAAAATGATTTTTAATTAAATCTAATTAAAAACAAAGCATTTTAACCTTAAAAAAGGACCTGGTCAGAATAGTCTCACAGGGCAATTATTGCTTGTCTAGCATTTACATCTCCTTTTCATCTACTTCTCCTAAACATCACTGAGGTCCAACCTAGTAGCATAAAAAGAGTAGCACTGCAAGTTTTATCTTTTCTTAATTGGTTTCTTTTGCAGTTTTTTTCTTGTTAGTCAAATAAATTGATTGAGCTAGTCTTGTGCACTTTTTAATTTCTTATTAGTCTTGTTTTGGAGAATTAAATTGCTTGAGGTTCTTGTTTATGAGTTGATTTCTTGTTATTTTGTACGATAGTTAGTTAAATTAGTTAAGGTTTTTGTGCACTTGTTGATTTCTTGTTATTTTGACTTGGTAGTTAATAAAATTGCTTAAGGCTCCCATGCACCTGTTGTTTTTGCTATTCTTTCTTGTTAGTTAAGTAAATAACTTGAGTTGCTTTTCTTGTGTACCTGTTTATTTTCTTGTTATTCTCCTTGTTACTTAATTAAATTCTTACCTTTAGTTTCTTTCTTGTTTGTAGTATTGAGTCCTGTTTGTTTTAGTGTAAACCTTTGATTAGTCTGTATTTACTTTAGTGGCTATGGTGGATATGATGGTAAACTAGGATCTCGGTTAAGAAATAGGGTGATGGTCAGGTTAAGGGAGTTTGTAGGTTGAGAGTGGGATCTTGGATAATAGGGACTTCAACAGAAAAGTCCATAGAGTTGGTAAAGATTCCCAAAAAAACCAAATGCATAGAAACTAAGGCGTGGGATGTAGACTAATATAAATTTTATCTTCAGGAATGTCAAGGAATAGGAATATAGTAGGAATCTTAGTAGATATAGAGTTAATGGAGAAAGTGGTAGACGTTAGGAAGGTTAATGGTAGATGATAATGATTAAGTTAGTCATTAAAAGGTCTAATTTGAATATCATTAGAGCATACAGACCTCAAAAGGGCTTGGACAAGGAGGTAAAGAAGATGTTTGAGAGGTCTTGGATGAGGTGGTAAGGGGTATACCGTACACTAAGAAACTTTTCATATTAAGAGATTTAAATAGACACATTGGACAACTCTAAACGGTCATGATGATGTGCAAAAAGGCTTTGGTTTTAGGGATAGGAATGGAGGAGGAGACTATCTTCTTGATTTTGCAAGAGCATTTGGGTTGTTGGTAGCTAATTTGAGTTTTCCAAAGAAGGAGGGAACTTAGTTATATTTCGTAGTATGGTGATTAAGACTTAAATAGGCTATAAACTTTATAGAAAGGGTGATTAGTATCCTTATATAGACTATAAGGTTATCTCGAGTAAGAATCTTACCACCCAATATAAATTCTTGGTCATAGATTGGGAGACCAAGATAAAGAGGAGGAAGAGGATTGTAGATAATAGGTTAAGGATAAACTATGGTAGTTTGACTATGGACAATGTCTTTAATATGAAGGAGAAGTTGATAGATGGAGGGCTTAGGTGAGAGTGGGAAGATAGATAACATATAAGGCAGGGCTTCTAGTTGTATTAGGGAAGAACCTAGAGGGGTATTAGGGGTATCGACAGACGACAAGTCATGTTGATAGGCATCAAAGAGGTTTAATGCTAGAATAGAAAATTCCAAAGGAAGGTAAAAGTAAAGAGGATGATGTATATAAAACTGGTGGAGAGTAAGGACGAGAAACAAAAATAGATAGATAAGGAATGGTATAAGACGACAAAGAAGGAGTTAAATTTTGAGGTCATGATGACCAAAAAGGATAATTTTTTAGGCTTGTATGTAGAGTTAAAAGATAAGAGTGGGGATAATAAATTGAATAGGCTAGCCAAGATGGGGAGAGGAGGGTCTGTGACCTTAACCAAGTGAAATACATCAAGGATAAAGACGACAAAATACTAGTAGGGGAGGTACTTATTAGAAGGAAATGATATCATACTTTCATAAACTCTTAAACTTAGGAGAAGATAAAGACATTTAGTTAGGGGATTAGGAACACTCATATACACGTTGTGATTATGCGTATTGTGGGCACATAAAGAATGAGAAGGATAAGATTTTTATTCTTAGGATGAATAGATGTAGAGCGACTAGGCTAGATCAAATCTTGATGGAATTTTGAAAGAGCTCAAGGAGGGTAGGCATAAAGAGAGCGACTGATTTGTTTAATGTTATTTTTAAGATAACGTAGATGCTTGAAGAATGGAGATAGAGTGAAATAATTGCATTACATACGAACAAGTGTAATATTTAGAATCATAACAACTATAGAGGTATCTAAGCCATACTATGAAAGTTTAGAAAAAGGTGGTGGAAATAAAGGTAAAGAGGGGCACAACTATTTTTGAGTACCAATTCAAACTCATGTTGAGGAGCTCAACTATTGAAGTCCTTTATTTAGTTGGGAAAGTGATGGAGAAGTATAGTATAATGAAGAAGGACTTACATATGGTGTCCATCGACCTAGAGAAGTAGTATGAAAAAGTCCAAAGGAACACTATATGGAGTTTCTTGGAGGTTAGAGGTGTACCTACCCAATTTCTTAGGTCATGATGACACCTACTACAACCCACCAGTAGGTAAGCTAACTCGTAGTCCAAAATTGCTAGTAATGAACTACCAAGAGAAATGAAAGGAAAATGCAGAATCTATACTATATTAAAAGTGTGAAGGGCCTTAAAAATGTTGTTTAAAATATTTGACCTTCATTAAAAGTCTCCATTTTAGAAAAATTCATCATTTACTACTTTATTAATTTAGTAAAACAAAAAAAAGAAAAAATTGTGTAGCAAGACTCATATTAGATTTAGAATTTACTAAACTTGTTATTTATCTTGTACAAAATTTTCTCCTGAAATCGTGTAGCAAGAATCATATAATCTTTAGGAGTTAAATTTAATATTTACCTTGTTCAAATTTTCCTCATAAAATTTTCCTTATAAAATTTTCTATTTAGAGCAAATGAAATACGACATCATAATTTGTTTCTTTTCGAGCTTCCTCATCCTGTTGCATCTTCTTCTTCTTCTTCTACACAATGGTGGTAAAAATTGAATCAAGTAAAAAAAAGTTTATATATGAAAGTATGGAGGCCGATAATTAGGGTAGAACATTTATAAGTATATATTTTCTTTTGGGTTCAGGAGAGAGGGTGCGGACTACTTCTTCTTCTTGTCCCGATCTTAGTAGCATTACTAAGTTATCACATTGTCTTGCATTCTTCTATGTGTAATACAATGTGTTGCTATATTGTGTTTTGCTATCATGAGTTGCACACTTAACTTTTGAGCCAAGGGTCTATTGAAAAAATTTTTCTACCTCACAATATAGGAGGGTAAAGTATGATATATCCAACCCTCCCAGACCCTCTTATGGAGTTACATGCATTGTATTTGTTGTTGTATGTTTCATATTGCATGTAATTGTCATTTAAATTTTTTATAATTCTATTTTAGTAATATTTTGGATCAAACTTTAAAAGCTACATAGCACGTCTTCCACTTCTAATGTTTTATTCTTATTTTGACTTCTTTGTAAATGGGAGAACTTTAAAGGAAACACATCTAAATTCATGGAAGAAATTTTATGTGCATTAACTATTAAATTGTGAAATGTTTTTACCTGTAATGCTAAATACACAACAGAAAGTTCTTTGTATGTCCTAAAGAATCTTCTAGATTTGTTATCCTAAAGTTAAGCTAGGTAAGGTCAAAGCTACTTAATGTTAGATTTAGAAAAAAAAACAATGATGAAATAGATAAAATAATAAAGTACGTGAAAGTATTATGAATCATGAGATCAATTTATGATTTTCTAAATGTGCATAAAATTATCTAAAGTTACATTTTATTAAAATTCAGTTACTCTGAAAAGTCAACTACACAAATTTTGAGTCAGAGCTAATGATATTTGGCATGCATTTGTAGATACCAATTGGGTATGACATTAATATTGTTAGATGAATCCAATTTTGGAATATGGATACATTAGTATAGAAATCAATTGGGCGTACCATCAATGTTATTAGATGGATCCAATTCTGGACTATTTCAATAACTGTCATTTCTTTATTTATGAATCATACGTATTTTTTTTAATGTTATAGATTTTATTTGCAATTTAATTCCAATATTGGTGCAACGTATGTAGTATATTTGTTTTCAAAAATTTGTGATTCCTTACAGATGCATTAAATATAATGGTATGGAGATAAAAATTTAGGTTGAAGGTTAATTTTTTTTGATTTATGAATCATAATTTTTGTAATGTCGTAGCTTTCAAGTGCAATTTAATTCTAATATTATTGCATGTCTGTAGTATATTTTTTTTTTGAGAAATTTATGCTTCTTTTTTATACATGTGCATTAGATATAAAGGAGGATATGGAGGTTATGGGATTGGGATAGAAGATTAATTTTTTTAATTACAAACCAATAATATTTTTTGTATTGCCGTAGATTTTATGTGTAGTTTGGTTCTAATGTTTTTGCATGCCCGTAGCATATTATTTTTAGAAATTTGTGATTCTTTTTTTATACAGAAGCATTAGATCAGAGGTATGAAGGTTACAAATTAGGGTAGAAGGTTAGTAGGTAGTTATGCTTTGACTTGCTTTTCGATTAAAGTTTGGCGGGAGTCTAGAATCATTGTGTATGTATTATTATTAGTCTCATACACCTATTTTCTTGCTTCTAATGTCTATCACCATCTATTGTGTATTATATTTGAGTCACCACATTATTCTTAAGTGTAGTCCATTGCTTTCCATACTAATTGAAATGATTTCTTCAATATTGTATTTTTTGTAATATTTCCTTTATACGAGGTACTAATGAATATATCTTCATCACATTGATTTCTTAGAGCAGAGCAAATAACAAATTTATTGTCAGAAATTCTCATAAATTATCCGCCACGTTGCTGCTTTGATTTTTCAAAGCATATTAGTTTCTTCAGTTTCTTTCACCAACTTATAACATATGTAAGTATCTTTTTACTTCTAATCCATATCTAATAATGATATCATGTTCAAGATTATGAATATTTTCTATGTGTTAACTTTAGTTTGATTAGTTAAGATTTCTAAATAGCCAAATTTAGAATTTTACTATGCATTATATTAAGAATATGTCTTGACGATGATCTATTAAAATTTACATGCAACACTCTAAACTAGTAAATATAATATAGGACTAATACATATAAGACAATCCCAAAACCTAGTGAAACCAGTACAAGAACTTCTAATATAATAAGAATACAAATGAAGTACTAAATGTATATACAGGTAAAACCCATCTCTGAATACAACATAAAGATCAGTCTAATCCATAAAAGGGAGAATAGTAATACTCCGAACACCTGGAGCTCATCCTAAATCTCCGATCTATAACTGCTCCACATGATGCACATAACAACAGTGAGAATCTGTACTATGATCTACAGTCTGTAGAAGTGTAGTGTGAGTACCAAACATGTGGTACTTAGTAGGCAACTGCCGACTAAGCTCCAAAGATAGTGCAAACATAGATAACACGCAAGTAGAAATGTAAACTACAACTAAATATCTAGGAAGCTACAACTAAATATCCAGGAAGCTAAAATAATAAAACTAGGGAGGCACTAAGAATGAACTAGTCTATCCATATGTACTAAGGCACTAAGCACTACACCGTATATCACTGACCAATATACAAATAAAGGGTAGAAGAAGCACATATAGAAGTATACAGGCCAAGAAATGGATATACAACATTAATAAATGAAGGAAAAATGGGATATACGGTAATGCTATGGCTAGATACACACACACACACATACACACACACACACACATATATATATATTGTAACTCCCCAAGAGTACACCCCAGATGCCACACGGTGCTTATGCTCACAAGTGACCACAAGCTAACCCATGAGCTGGCACTTGCTTTGGGCACTAAATAAAATAACAAAGAACATATGCAGAATTTAACTGGAAATGCCATAATATTTTAGCAACTGAAATCAATACATAATCATGGTTATAAATGTCTGAAAACATACAGACAATACTGATTAAATGACTGATAATAACAAGTGGAATCTAACTAACTGTCTGTACTAGTCTGAAAACCTCTAAACTGATTGACTATGGAGTTGATGGGACAAGCCTCCAACTAGCTTCAAATGAATGGAAAATACTGAAATACTAAGATAGAATGAAATAAAGCAATCATGTCCTCGAAATATGAGGACTCACCACTGCTGCTGCTGTTGATAATCTAGTCTATCTAAGTACGGTCAGAAAATTGAGTGTCCAAACCTATGATATTAAACATCATAGCACAAGAAACGAGTATGCGATCAGTACTTTGAATGTATTGGTATGCTAAATGAGGTTAGGATAATATGCATGGTTTCATGTGCATGAGTAATAACTATTTGAATGAATAGCATGGAGTACTGAGTAGAATGCATGAAATTTGTAAAGACTAAGATTTCATGACCAAGCATAACACATCTTCTGAATATAATCTGTAAACTAAAATACTAAATACTAATAAATGGATAAGTGACATCTGTATGCTATGGCCAGCAAAACTGAAACTGATTACTGAGCTGAATACTGGACTGAGACCGTGGGAGCTATCATCTAACCGATATGCCTCAATGATCTAATTGGGGTCCAATCTGTAACCCTAGTTGGAAAAGTGTTAGTACCATGCTATGAGTACTAACACATGGTTGTGTGAATCTACTAACGTGTTGTCCCAAAGGACTAAAGGTTACCCTCAGCTGGCAGGTAACCTTATGAGATAGGTGTCAACCCTCAACTAGAAGGTTATGTCTTAACCTGCGCTGGAGATATAGTTATAGAACACAAGGATTGCTTCTAATGGTCACACCCTCTACTGGCAGGTGAGCCCCCATCCCAGGGTATGCTTGGTGCTAAATCCTACTCCCAACTGAACGATACCAGATACTGGACTGAACTATGTTTACTGTTTATGGTAACTGACTGAAATGATAGGGCTCGTAACTATTCTGTAGATATTGAAAACTAGGTAAGTAGCTAAATTTTAGGTATTCAAACACCCAGGACTCGATAGCAATAATAGCAAGATCATATTAAAACTGTAAGGACATGATATGTAAGTATTGATTCAAAACTTATTCTTGTAGGCATTTTATCCAACACTTGCAATTTATGGTTTAAGCTAAGCATGGAAATAGTTTTAAGAGTTGTAGTAATAGCATGATTTCACTACTAAAATCACCAATTAAGGTTTAACTCTATGAACAACACCATTCAAATGTGTGGGGATTAATAACAACAACAATTACATGTAAACATGGTATAGAATCAAAATTCATGGGGATTCATGGTTAAAATCACAATAACTTATAAGAATCATAACTTTGAATTTGAAATTGGATTCTTGGACTCCATGGGTGAAAAAGGGCCATGAATGAATATAAAACATACCTTAAAGCTTTAATCTTGAAAGAGAATTAACATTTATTGAATGTTCTTGGATTGGGAAGCACAAATCTTGATGTTTTCTTGATGGTTTTTGAACTTCAAGAACTTGAATTTCTTAGTTTCTTGAAGAAGGGTATGAATCTTTTTCTTGGGGAATAATCTTGAAAGAAACCCTAATTTTGATATTAAGGATGAATGAGGAGTTATGTTGTTTAAGTCGATGGAATTAGGGTTAAAAAGGGTAAAAAAAAAAGACCCAAAAATCTCATTAAAAACATTATTACGTCGCTGAACGGGCTTGGTTGACGGTTTGGGTGACGGACCGTCACTCAGTCTGTTAGTTTATGGCCAGAAAATGGCCTTTCTGCTTGAGGTTGATGATAACGCTCAAATTACACTCTTGAATTGGTGTAAGCGATAGTTATCAATATAAAACCCAACTAGGCTGGGGTCGAATCCCACAGGGAATTGGGTGTGAACGTCAATTTGTTTACGAAATACTTTACTGGTAGTTTATTGTTTCTGAAAGATGGGGGTTTAAAGTTCACAATGAATCAATCTTCACTTTCTGAATTATAGTGTTGTTATCAATATAAATTGGAAACCAGAGTTATTATCACTAAAGGTTTCGGGTATTGACAGATACTAGGTAATGCTAGAGACCCTCGGAATGAGTAGAAAAACAGAATATCCCTGACTATGATACTATCTGACTTATCTCTCGACCTCACCAGACAATTTATTATCTAATTCTCTCAAACTTAGATAATTTATCTATATCCAAACGGATGTTATCTCAGGTAGATTAATCCAGTTACAACATTAATCATTAAACAGAAGGTTGGTAGCTTCCGAGTCCTTGTTGATAATTCCCGTCCTCTAGTCTATTTCTTCGTTAGAAGCAAATAAAACCTAAGGCATAATCTAATGTTTGTAACCACTAGATTTCAGTTAAAACCACAGAATTTCAAGATGTTCTACTACTCTTTGAATCCGTTAAACACCTAGCATCATATCAAAACCCTAATCCTTGGATCCCATAACCCCGACTAATGGAATTAGCCGCTCATGATTTGATGAAAGAAATCACAAGTTGAATTCATGATGATAATAATTAACTTACGTATAGATGGAAAAAAACAAGCAATTTCTTCAATTAAATCCCAAGTTAGAAACCCAAGAATAGTTGATAAGAAAGAAAACTAAGAATAATTGGCGAAAGAGAACAATGTACCTGTTTCTCTCTCCAAAGTTTTTTGTTCCGAATAATGAAAATTTGATAATTTAAAAACCCTCAAAATTGCTATTTATACTAAATCCTAATTAAGGTAATAAATTAACAAAATCACAGCTGGACTCAGATTTAGGTGACAACATATTGGTGTTGATCGTCAGGCTTCTGACGGCGTCTCAGATATGTCGTCAGAAGTCGTGCCTTCTTAACCTGTTTTACCTCACTATGACGATGTCTTTCGATGGCTTACCATAGGAATGACAACGTGTAGCAAATGTCATCATACCTTCATCTTATTTCACCATGTTCTGTCCCACTTGAAGGTATCTTCTGACGGCTTACCACACTTGTGACGACATATTGAGAATGTCGTCACCTTCATCCACAACTCTTCTTCACTGTTCTTCTTGGCGCCTTTTTCTGGTAGTTTACCACATCTTTTACGGCTTGCAAGAAATGCCGTCAGACTCATATTAGCTCACTTGTACCAGATTTTACTTATTTTGTTCATCTTTCCTATGTTTTCCTCCCATCCTTGCTACAACTACAATATCACAAGAAAATGATCAAAAACAACCAAAAATTGCTTAAGACTTCGCAACTATTTAGAGTTAAAAGCCTCAAATGTGTTAGCATCTGCTCACACATCAACACCCTCAACTTAAAACAATTGCTTGTCTTCAAGCAACCAAAACACAACTAAGAGGATACAAAATACAATCAGCAGCCAGTCACTTGACTTTGCTAAAAATCACATCTATCCTCTCCAAGGTCAATCAACTTAAAAATCAGTTGTGCCAGATTTTTGAAAATAACCTTGCAACTCATAGAAATCAAGGTACGACATACATTCGGCAACGACACTCTTACATGCATCTACATCACATTCACCAAAATAAGTCAACAACTGGTAGTATACCTATTGTTCCCTTCCGGCAAAGAAATTTCCCTTTTTTCTCATTATTAGCAATCAAGGTATAATCATGGGGATAATCACAAAGGCTCTCGCACTCAAAATGAAGTTCAACCAGTGTATGCCAAATACCATATGCTTGCCCTTATCGTCATTACCGAGGTGTCTAGACAGGTAAGCTAGGATCACTATAGGACTTTCTCAGGCTTGTAACGTATTATAGGGGCTAGTATGGTATTAAACAATATTTAGAGTGACTAACCTCCTTGGCACTACCTTATCTTGTGGGGTCCACTTATTAACCTATTTTTCTCTTTTTCTTTTCTCTTGATCGCAAAACAGGGTGTGGTCTTTCTTTTTATTCAAACAATTTTCATTTTATTGCTCTTTCTCACCAACACCCAACTATCAATTTCTTTTTCAGAACTTTTTTTTTATTTTCTTTTTATTTTACCCTTATTCATACGCAGTTTATCTCACACACCCCTATAATAGCCACCCTCAACTTAGGCTATTTGCCTAAGTCAAGGTGCACAGTGTCCAAAGAGGACCAGGGCCAAAACAGATTCATTATGATTTAAAAAGAGAAGGTAATGGGTTTCATAGAAAGAAAATGGTAAATTTAGGCGCAAATGGGGACCAAGGGGTATAATGTATTACAGGGAAGGTCATTTAGGCTAAAAGTGACTGAAATTCAAAAATGGCCTATGGTCCTTTCCTAACTCCTATCTTTCAACTACGGTAAGACGAACCGGGAAAGTTCTAGATTAGGCAATACAAATGGAACGCAGTAAATCCTCACACACACTTGGCACATAAGCATATTACCAGCTACTAATCATCCAGTTCATGCAAATGTTTGGCAGTGATTGTCAAGTTACTAGAACTAATGCCATAACAAGATTCACACATAGTCACAATTTAATGTAGTTCACACAGTTATGCAATCAAACCAATGGAGAGGTGCTAAAAAATTCATCAAATATGCAGACTGCTTCAAGTATAAGTACTTCTCCTAGTTACTAACACAGTTGGTACAATGACAATACACCCCACACCCTTAACTTAAAATAAAAACAAAATGAAACTAAGGGTTAGGTTATACCTGGAGTGGGTTATTCTCAGGACTCATGGGTTGCCTCCCATGCAGCGCTTGATTTAACATCACGGCATGACGCAGGTGGCTCGATTATCTCAGACTTGATCAAGAGAAATAATTGTGATGCTTTTAACTGATTCTTCTAGTCCAATGTAAAGCTTTACCCATTGCCCATTTACCTTGAAGGTACTGCCATCTTTATTTTCATGCTCCACTACTCCAGAGGAGTGGACTTGGCTTACCTTAAAAGGGCCTGACCACTTAGATTTCAGCTTTCCTGGAAACAATTTAAGTCTAGAATTAAACAGAAGTACCAAGTCCCCTCTTTTGAAATCTCGTTTCTCTATCTTCCAGTCATGGTACATTTTTATTTTTTCTTTATACAAATCTGCTCGCTCGTATGCCCTAAGATAGAATTCATCCATCTCATTCAGTTGCCCTAATCTCATTTCTACCGCCTCCTTCCAATTTAGATTCAAATTCTTGAGTGCCCATAAGGCCTTGCGCTCCAGCTCTATTGGCAAATGGTATGCTTTTCCATAGACCAGTTGAAATAGTGACATTCCAATAGGTGTCTTGAAAGCAGTTCGGTATGCCCACAAGGCATCATCAAGTTTTCATGACCAGTCTTTTCGGCTAGCATTCACTATCTTGGATAGGATGGCCTTCACTTCACGATTCAACACCTCCACTTGGCCACTAGTTTGCGGGTGATATGGAGTAGCCACTCTGTGGTGTTTTACACTATACTTCTCCAGAGCTACTCGAAATAGTTTGTTGCAAAAGTGAGATCCTCCATCGCTTATGATAGTACGTGGTACTCCGAAGCGAGAGAAAATGTTCTTCTTGAGAAATGCAATGACTCTCTTTCCCTCATTGTTAGCCAATGCGATAGCTTCAACCTACTTGGACACATAATCAACGGCAACCAGAATGTACTTCATCCCGTAAAAACTTATAAACGGACTTAAGAAGTCAATATCCTTTACATCAAATTACTCCACTTCAAGCATCTTGGTCAAGGGTATTTCGTGCCGTTTAGATATCGATCCTTGTCTTTGACACTGATCACATTCCTGCACAAACTTATGGGCATCTTTAAATAATATTGGCCAATAATAGCCAATCTACAACACCTTCCTTGCTGTTCGATCACCTGCATGGTGACCCCCAACTGGGGAAGCGTGACATGCCTCCAGTATACATCGTATATCTACTTCAGGCACGTATCTCCGTATGATATTGTCTGCACATCGCCTGAAAAGATAAGGCTCATCCCAGAAATAATGTGTTACATCATGTAAAAACTTTTTCTTTTGGTGGAACGAAAGGTGTTCTGGGAGGAACTCACTCACAACGTAATTTGCATAATCAGCGTACCAAGGCAATGTTTCCATAGCAGTTGCCAGGATCTCCTCATCTGGAAACACATCATTTATCTTTGTTTCATCACTAACTTCCTGTCCATCTTCCATTCTAGATAGATGATCTGCAACCTGGTTTTCATAACCTATTCTATCTTTGACTTCGAAATCAAACTCTTGAAGTAGCAACACCCATCTAATAAGCCTTGGTTTAGCATCCTTCTTGGCCATCAAGTACCGTAAGATAACATGGTGTGTATGGACTACCACTTTAGTTCCAAGCAGATAAGACCTATATTTCTTGAAAGCATACACCACGGCTAGCAATTCCTATTCGGTTACTGTGTAATTCTTTTGTGCTCCATTCAGTGCTTTGCTGGCATAATATATCGGGTGAATCAATTTATCCCTCTCTTATCCCAATACAGCTCCTAGTGCAACACCACTTGCATTACACATTATTTCAAATGGTTTGTCCCAGTCAGGTGCAATAACAATGGGGGCCTCCACCAGCTTTTTTTTAAGGCATTCAAATGCCTTCAAGCACTTATCATCGAAAAGAAATTTAACTTTCTTCTCCAACAACTTGCAAAGTGGACTTGCAACTTTTGAGAAGTCTTTTATGAATTTCCGATAGAATCCAGCATGACCAAGAAAACTACGCACTCCCTTTACTGAAATAGGGGGTGTTAATTTCTCGATAACTTCAATCTTTACTCAATCAACTTCAATCCCTTTTTCAGAAATTTTGTGGCCCAGCACAATACCCTCCTTTACCATAAAATGGCATTTTCCCCAGTTAAGCACTACATTAAATTCAACACATCTTTGCAAGGCTACATTCAGATTCTCATTTCGAATGAATCACCTACCACTGAGAAATCATCCATGAATACCTCTATGGTATCTTTTACCATGTCAGATAATATAGACATCATGCACTGTTGAAAAGTAGTCGGTGCATTACATAGCCCAAATGACATCCCCTTAAATGCAAATGTGCCATATGGGCATGTGAACTCCGTCTTCTCTTGATCTTTCGGAGCAATGCAAATTTGGTTATACCCAGAATAACCATCCAGGAAGCAATACCACCCCTTGCCATCTAATCGATCAAGCATCTAGTCCATGAAAGGTAGTAGGAAATGGTCCTTCAGCGTCCAAGAGATCAGCTTACGATAGTCCATGCAGACTCTCCACCCGGTCACTGGCCTGAGTGAAATCAACTCATTCTTCTCATTAGCAACCACTGTCATACCACCTTTCTTGGGCATATATTGAACTAGGCTTACCCACTTGCTGTCAAAAATAGGGTAAACTACTCCTGCATCCAACCACTTAATAGTCTCTTTTTTAACCACTTCTTGCATTAGTGGGTTAAGACGACGCTGATGCTCAATGGTAGGAGCACAGTCTTCTTCTGCGTACAGATGCCAGGAGGAATGCCAATAATGTCTGCGATGGTCCATTCGATTGCTCTCTTGTGCTTCTGAAGTACTGAAATAAATGTAGTTACCTGTCGTTCTTCTAAATCGGCTGCAATAATAACAGGTAGTGTGTTCCCTTTTCTAAGAAATACATATTGTAAGTGACTAGGTGGCTCCTTTAATTCTAACACCGAAGGTTCTTCAATGGATGGCTTGGCTGGTGGTGTTGGTCGATTAGCCAGATCAAGGTCGAGCTTTTTAGGAGCATAAGAATATGAGCCCAGGCCGGTCAGGGCACAAGATGTATCTTCATACTCCTCAATGCCTTCGCTTTCATAGTTCATCACAACCGCTACTAAGGGCTCGATAATAAAATGTTTAGTTCTGAGCACATCCTGTTCCTCCTCAAAGTACACATCAACTACTGGGAACACACTCATTTCCTCATATTGTTTCATTGATTTTCCCATATTAAACTGTACCTCTTCATCGTTCACCCTGAATAAGAGCTCATTAGCTCTCAAATCGATCAATACCCTTTCGATTACGAGAAAAGGTCGACCCAAGATTATGGGCACCTCAAAGTCCACCTCACAATCCAGAATGACGAACTCTGCAGGGAATATGAAATTGGAGACCTTGACCAGCACATCATACAAAATGCCAACAGGTCGCTTTACTGATCTGTTGGTCATTACCAGCCTCATGTTGGTCGGTGTGGGATTTCCCAGACCCAACTTTTTATAAATAGTCAATGGCATCAGGTTAACACTTGCTCCTAGATCATATAGTACATTGGTGAATTCCATAGTTCCAATTGTGCAGGGAATAGTGACCGTACTTGGATCTGATTTCTTTTACGTCAAGGTCCCTATGGAAATAACACTACAATGATGGAGGTCTGCTTCCAGTTTGAAACTCACTGCTTATTTCTTGGTCACAAGATCTTTCATAAATTTTGCATACCCTAGCATTTGTTCAAGGTCCTCGATCAAAGGCATATTTATGGTCAATTGCTTGAGCATTGCCAGGAACTTGCTAAACTTTGCATCATCTGCCTTCTTTCTCAGCCGTTGAGAAAAGGGAGGTGGTGGTTGTGGCATGGGTTTCAATACCACTTCCTTCTCTTTCTCCTTGTCTGATAAGTCAATAGAACTATTTGGTTTCTCTAACTCCCCTGGATGTTATTTTGCTGGTTCATCTGTAATTTCCTCAATATCCCCAGATTTGTTGACAGCGGGGCCATATAAAATCTTTTCACTCCTAGTGGTGGTTGCTGGACATGAATTGTCAGTCTTTTGATCCTGAGTTACTTGAACAAGTGAAGTACCACTTATTCCCTGGTTTTGTGCTGAGGATAGTTGACTCATCTATTGCTCTAACTGCTGGATAGAAGTTGAATGTGAACTAACCAACTGACTCATAGTGGAAAATTCACTCCTCATACTGGCTACGCCTGCATTAGTAGCCTCTACTCCCTTCAATAGTTCTTTCATCATATCTTCCATCGAACACTTTCCCGAATTAGTTGCAGCAGCTTCTTGATGTCCTATATGAACATACAATCCATTTTTGCCATTAATGCATCTCCCTTTTTCTTGCTCCCTGTCTTTATGATTAGGATTGTCATTCCTATTCCGACCATGATTCCCTTGGCTATTGCCTCAGAAACCCACCTGATTGGTAAAATAGTTGACTTTTTCTTCAGTCTCCATATCATCACGGTCCCAAGTCATTGCAGCTTTCACCTGTTCTGTCCTTCCTGACATTGAATGCTTGGTAAGCAAGTCCATTTGAGTCTTTAGATGGGCTATGTCTTGATCATTTTCCTCATTCCTTTTTTGCTGTTCCTCCTTTATTCCAACAGGTATAGTTGGACTTGTCACCACAGAATCACTGGTATACCAAGCCCTACTTAATTTGGTCATCCTATTTAGCGTATTAGCAGCATCTTAAAATGCAAGAGTAACAAATGATCCTCTAGCAACGTTGTCTACCATTGGCCTTGTCACAGAGTTAAAAACTCTATACAGAGTATCCATCAGATGTATGTCCTTCATGTTATAATTTGGACATTGTGCCAGCTTCTTCTTGAACCTCTCCCAAGTTTCATGCAAAGGCTCATTTGGGAGTTGCCTAAAATTGTTGATCTCATCCCTCAACTGTATCCTCCTGGACGGCGGAAAGAACCTTTCTAGAAAAGCTCCTCTCAACTACCTCCAGTTGGTTATAGAATCAGGCATCAACTCATTTAGCCATAATGTTGCCTCGCTGGATAGAGACAATGGGAACAACCTCAATCGGATAGCGCTCTGGCTCACCCCCGGGTTATCAAAGGATTTGGAAATGGTGACAAAATTCACCAGATGCAGATTGGGGTCATCTTTAGGAAGGCCTCCAAACAACCCTTTCATATTTAAAAGCTGAATCATTGTGCTTGTAATATTGAACTTTGCTCCTGGTGCCAACGGTGCCGTAATAATCGCGCCCATTGCACTTGCTACATCCACATTGTCATCCTCTTCAGCCTCATACCATAGCGGTCGTTCTGCCATTCTGCTTATGTGATGGAGTTCCGGATTGGGTATTGCTAAGTGCGACCTAAAGTAAATATCCTATAAATAAACAAAAACAACAACCGAGCGTAAATCAAGGAAACTTAACTATCAGTAATTTTTCGCACACAAAATTTTCAGTCTACAACTATATTCCCCGGCAAGGGCGCCATTTTTTATAATGCTCAAATTATACTCTTGAATGGGTGTGACGATCGTTGTTAATATAAAACCCAACTAGGTTGGGGTCGAATCCCACAGGGAATAGGGCATGAACGTCAATTTGTTTACGAAATACTTTACTGGTAGTTTATTATTTTCGAAAGATGGGGGTTTAAAGTTCACAATGAATCAATCTTCACTTTCTGAATTATAGTGTTGTTATCAATATAAATGGGAAACCAGAGTTATGATCACTAAAGGTTTTGGGTATTGGCAGATACTAGGTAATGCTAGAGACCCTCGGAATGAGTAGAAAAACAGAATATCCCTGACTATGATACTATCTGACTTATCTCTCGACCTCACCAGACAATTTATTATCTAATTCTCTCAAACTTAGATAATTTATCTATATCCAAACGAATGTTATCTCAGGTAGATTAATCCAGTTACGACATTAATAATTAACCAGAAGGTTGGTAGCTTCTGAGTCCCTGTTAATAATTTCCTTCCTCTAGTCTATTTCTCCGTTAGAAGCAAATAAAACCTAAGGCATAATCTAATGTTTGCAACCACCAGATTTCAATTAAAACCACAGAATTTCAAGATGTTCTACTACTCTTTGAATCCGTTAAACACCTAGCATTATATCAAATCCTAATCCTTGGATCCCATAACCCCGACTAATGGAATTAGCCGCTCATGATTTGATGAAAGAAATCACAAGTTGAATTCATGATGATAATAATCAACTTACGTATAGATGGAAAACAACAAGCAATTTCTTCAATTAAATCCCAAGTTAGAAACCCAAGAATAGTTGATAAGAAAGAAAACTAAGAATAATTGGCGAAAGAGAACAATGTACCTGTTTCTCTCTCCAAAGCTTTTTGTTCTGAATAATGAAAACTTGATAATTTAAAAACCCTCAAAATTGCTATTTATACTAAAGCCTAATTAGGGTAATAAAATAACAAAATCACAGCTGGGCTCGGATTTAGGTGATGGCATATTGGTGTTGATCATCAGGCTTCTGACGGCGTCTCAGATATGTCGTCAGAAGTCGTGCCTTCTTAACCTGTTCTGCCTCACTCTGATGTTATCCTCTGACGGCTTACCATAGGAGTGACGACGTGTAGCAAATGTTGTCAGACCTTCAGCTTATTTCACCATGTTCTGTCCCACTTGACGGCATCTTCTGATGGTTTACCATACTTGTGACGACATATTGAGAATGTCGTCACCTTCATCCAGCAACTCTTCTTCACTGTTCTTCCTGGCGCCTTTTTCTGGTAGTTTACCACATCTCTGACGGCTTGTAAGAAATGCTGTCAGACTTATATCAGCTCACTCGTACCAGATTTTACTTATTTTGTTCATCTTTTCTATGTTTTCTTCCCAGCCTTGCTACAACTACAATATCACAAGAAAATGATCAAAAACAACCAAAAGTTGCTTAAGACTTCACAATTATTTAGAGTTAAAAGCCTCAAATGTGTTAGCATCTGCTCACACATCAGTTGACAGCTTGGCTTGATGGTCCATCACTGGCTTGACGATCCGTCAACCTGGCCGTCGCACCTTGTCAGTTAGACAACTCTCTAGTAAAACAGGCATAACCTTTTACCACGATATTGGGCTAAAGAAAAGTTGGTATAGTTGGAAAGATAATTCAATTATCTATCTGTTGGTGGGTCATGAGCTCAAAAACTCTTTGTAATACAAAAGATATGCGCATTTGAAGTTGACTATAGTAACATCCTTCTCAAGAACTCAGCCAGTAAGGGATATTTTGATTCGTCTAATAGCTACACTACAAAAAACAGGTCAAGTAGCGGGAGTTAATTTTACGGTTTGCGGGGGTTCAAAATATAATTACGGGGGTTTCCAAAACCCCCAGAGTACGAGCCGTCACAAACGAGTTGCGGCAGTTTTTTTCCGACCCCCATAATTAATTTGCGAGGGTTATTTAGCGGTGGTTACGACCCCCGTAATTAATTTGCGGCGGTTATTAACCCTCGTTATTCTAAATTTAATTATTTTTATAATAAATTTTTATTCAAAACTTGTGAGGGTTAAAACCTCCGCAATTATTTTATTTTTTAAAAAAATTTAGTAGGATCATCAATTTTCAATAACTAATTATAGCTTCTAATTTTAGCTCAAATTTAATTATTTCTTTAGGAATAACCTACAATTCAATATTTGTTCAATTCATATATCATTAATACAACAAAGTAATTAAACATTGTAATTGAAAAGCATATCAAAAATACATTGAACATTAAACTCCAAAATTAAATTTTCAACATTAACATCTTCAAACTCCAAATTTTCAACATTGACTAGTATTTTCAAATTACAAAATCAAATTTAAACACAAAACCTTCAATATTCTAAGATTCACTCCAACCACACAATTACACCATGATAATTGAATATCCAAGACAAATGCAACGAAATCAAAAAAGGTCATTAGGATCATTATCATCACGTGATCTCCTTATATCCATGGACGAAATGAGTCCACTAGCCGCATCACTTGGCTACATAAAAATCAATCGATAAACTTTCAGTTCTAATTATAAAACATTTATATCTGCGTACAACTAAAAACATAACGGGTGCATAAATTTCCCTCGCATATTGATCTATGAGTGATGGACCTGTGATAAGTGATGCTTCTAAGTGGTTAAATAGCTGTGTCAATATCTAGCAGATAATGGTTACAAAAAGAAAAAGAAAAAGATGAGTATTATACACAAATTAACTATAATAGCTCTTCATCATCTGGATGAACACATCCTTCAAATTCCTAATGCTATAGTGCCATGCTTTTCATTCCATTTTTAACTACATCAGTGACCAAAGCAGTTCCACATATCACGTGCAAGAAACTCTAACTCCCGAAAGAACAAAAAAGGTAGAAGAAATGTAGGAATAACATGTTACAGATGAAGACACAAAGAGTTGTATGATCTGATATCTTTCTGAGTTGTATGATCTTATATCTTCCTATAGACCTCCGGCTTAGGACTGACAACAAACATAGACAACAACATGACAATAAACACAAACCCCTAGAGTCTCCATGCTAACACAAATTAACTCACATAAAAACGGGCAAAGCAAAAATTATGCTTAAATAAGAAAAAAGAGTACAAAATTGATTTGAGCACGACTTTAGTGGGTGGGTGAGGGGGGAGGTTAGAGTGAGTAAGTCTTTGTAGAAGAAACCTAACCTTCTTGATCCACAGTTAAAAGGTAACTGCTCTTACTCAGTGAGAGTATTTGCGGATATACCTTGAATGGTTTCAGAAGACCCATACATATCTGCATTCTTCTTCTTTGCCCATCGGATGATTTGTGCATTCTCCAGGACAAATCAATACCAAGAACCTTCATCAACATAAAACAAATTTAGTTGTTTGCACACTAGATGAGTTCACCATAATATACAAATGGAATAAAGAAGCTACACGCCAGAAAAAAGGCAGAGACGACAGCATACTGTTGGGCATATTATGCAAATTTCATAGAAGTTTCCTATAGTGACTGTATATTGAATATTCATTGTAACTTGAAAGGAAAATAAATTTAAAAAATAAGTAAAAAAAAAAGGATGATGTATGGAGCACTATAGATATATGATATAATCTTGTTAAATAAAATTAAAGAGACGTAAAAATGGGGCACCAAATCCTAAAACTAATCCTTCATACCTTGTCTGATATAGATAAGCACTATGAGTCGAGATGTTAAAAAAAAGCTTTAGGGTTGGTTTCGACAGTGATAGATTTTTCTAAATGCATGTTTGGACCTCCTTTTATCATATGGGTGGTTAATTGGATAAGCTAGTTTACAATAACATGCTTGGTATATCCCAATATAATAGTGTGAGGAGGGTTAATTATACAGAGTTCGTATTACGATTTCAAAGGTGAGGTAGAGAGGTTGTTTTTGATAGACCGTTGGCTCAAAACAAAATATAGTTTAGAAAAAGACGTAATAGAGATACAAAAGATAATAATACTGCAAAGTAATACTAAAAATAATCTGATAGTGACTGTGCCTAGAAGTGCATATAAATTCTAATCTGCTAACGTTTAAGCTTAAGATATAGTTGAATATAATCTTTTCTTGGTTCTAAATAGGTGTTCAAACAAGAAAATACAAAGGGGGTACTTACTTTAGGTTATGGAAAGAAATTTGTCCTCGACACCTTAAATTTGTATTCAGGTTCTGCAGAGATAAATGTAAATGCAAAAGTTTGAGTTATTGATTAATACATAGAAAAAGATTAGGGGATTTTTAGTTTACAAAGATGTGAAAATGTCAACAACACCCAAACCAACAACATAGCCAGTGTGATACCACAAGTAGGATCTGGGGAGGAAGGGGTATATGCAGACCTTACCCTTTACCCTACACACCCAGTGTGATCTCATAAGTAAGATCTGAGGAGGATGGGATATAGACAGACCTTACCCTTTCCCTTACCTTTGTGAGGTAGAGAGGTTGTTTCCCATAGACCCCAGCTCAAAGAGGTGAAAATGTCAGTCATACTAAGATGTGATTTTGAGGGTCAAAGAATATGGACCACCAACATTCAACTAAACACAAATTTGAGGTACTAATTAAGGATCAGATATAAAAGATGCAATATTCACCGCAAAATAGGAGTGTATATCAGATAACTAGAAGTGGAACTTTTGGAATTTAGCAGCAGAATCTTGGAAAAATGTTTTTTGCCTTCTGGAACCAGGTAGCCAAACATGTATCTATGACCCGGTGCAACGTTAGCTGAAAACCAAATAAAACTTGGAAAAGGAAGAGGTTTGGGCAAACTTGTCACCTTTCCTACACAACAAATTTTCTTTATATATTGTATGTGTTATTATACATAACTCAGAGTAAAACTGACTGTACTGGTTCAGTCCAAAGTCGAATAATATACAACTATAGAGATATACTTTGGGTAATTAGGGTTGTTTATTATAAAGACGTCACAAGCAAATGTTTTTCATCCTCAGTCCAAGACTAAAGAGATGACACTGAAGTCTAAAACACTTTTTCACCCACCACAACACTTCTTACGTACCTGAATAGAAATTGATGAAAATATTAATAGGCATATCTGCTTCTTCCTGAAATTCTATATAATCAACTGTCAGTTGTTTTATCAATAATTAGAACAGTTTGGTGGGATTTAGTAACAGGTGAAATCCATCAAACTGTTTACTCTACACTATAAATCATGTACTTTGTGAAACTTACCTCCTGAAGATGGCTTGGGTTGTCATATTAACAGCTTGGACATTTTTTTGTCACTAACTTGTATTCAGTAATGAAAACTATGGCATATATAGAAGAAAAAAGATATCAGGGAGACTTACACAATATTAAAATGGGTGTGCACAAGAAAAATGACAAGACCCAAGGCAACCTTAGGGCAACCAGCATTACTCACTCTAAAAATGCACAGGCATTACAAAGAAGCAAGGAATAGATCTATAATTTATCATAAGAAATCATACAAGTCACTAACGATCTGTTGAAAATTCAGATACGAAAGCAAATCTAGATTCAAGAGGGGCAGATCTTAAAAAGTATGACAAAACACAGAACAACCAATGGTCTTCGATGCATAACTTAAATTGGATAAAAGGAAGTGAAAAAATTACACAAAAGTTAGAAAATATAAACAATACTGAAGATACAGTAGAACTAGTAGTATTTTCGATAAATAAAACAGAAATAACTATATTTTCAATTAATAAAATAGAAATAATCCAGAAAAAATTAGAACAATTATATAGTGAAGATCCATTAAAAGGATGGGAAAAACACAAAACTACTATAAAAATTAAATTAATAGATAAGAATAGCATAATAACACAAAAACCATTAACATATAATTTTGATGATTTAAAAGAATTTAAAATGCACATAGATGAATTATTAGAAAAACAATATATACAAAAAAGTAATAGTAAACATAACAGTCCAGCATTTATAGTAAATAAACATAGTGAACAAAAAAGAGGAAAAAGTAGGATGGTTATTGACTATAGAAATTTAAATGCAAAAACTATAACATATAATTATCCGATACCAAATAAGATATTAAAAATAAGACAAATCCAAGGATATAATTATTTTAGCAAATTTGATTGTAAATCAGGATTTTACCACCTAAAGCTAGAAGAAGAATCTAAAGAATTAACCGCATTTACAGTACCACAAGGATTTTATGAATGGAACGTGTTACCCTTTGGATATAAAAATGCACCAGGTAGATATCAACATTTTATGGATAATTATTTTAAACAATTATCTAATTGTATAGTATATATAGATGATATATTATTATATACAAAAACTAAAGAAGAACATTTAAAATTATTAGAACAGTTCACAGATATAATAGAAAAATCAGGAATAAGTCTAAGCAAAAAGAAAGCTGAAATTATGAAAAACCAGATAGAATTTTTAGGAATACAAATAGATAAAAGTGGAGTAAAAATGCAGCAACATATAGTACAAAAAATAATAAATTCGAAAGAAGAATTAGATACAAAAAAGAAATTACAATCATTTTTAGGATTAGTAAACCAAGTAAGAGAATATATACCAAAATTAGCAGAAACCTTAAAACCACTGCAGAAAAAATTAAAAAAGGATATAGAATATAATTATGATGAAAAAGATAAAAAACAAGTTCAAAAAATAAAATTACTTTGTAGAGAATTACCTAAATTACAATTTCCAGACGAAAATAGAAAATTTATATATATAGTAGAAGCAGATGCAAGTGAATATAGTTACGGAGGAGTACTTAAATATCGATATGAAGCAGAAAAAATAGAACATCATTGTAGATATTACTCAGGTACGTTCAACGAAACAGAAATAAAATGGGAAATAAATAGAAAAGAGTTATGTTCATTATATAAGTGTTTATTATCATTTGAGCCATATATTGTATATAACAAATTTATTGTACGAACAGATAATACACAGGTACGCTGGTGGCTAACAAAGAAAATACAAAATTCAGTTACAACAAAAGAGATTCGAAGACTAGTTTTAAATATATTAAATTTCACATTTACAATTGAAGTGATCAGTACTAACAAAAATGTTATTGCAGATTACATATCAAGACAAAGCTACACAGACTGAAATAGTAGAGGAAGATACTCTAGAAAAAATACTTAACACCCTAACTACGCTTTCAATGAAAGTGGACAGTATGGGTAATGAGATAGAAAAGCTAAAGACTAATGAAGGTAAACTGAAGTCTATAGCTACAAATCAGCTACCATTTGTAGGGGGGTGTGCGGATTTAACAGGTAGGTAAAATAGATTTGATACATATTTGTAGTGAATCTATTTTTATTTAGTACGTGGATGTTATCTTTTAATAATTTACTCTTTTCGTAATATATATTCATTAATTATTTTATCCTGTAGTAATTACAGAGTTACAAATTCTTGTATAATAATTTATCCTATCTGTGCTATAATAGATATCTAATTCTAGATTTTCAATGTTATTTATTATTTTGTGTTGTTCTTCTCGTAGTGAATTTTTTAAATTATATAGACTATCACATGTACTTTTGTCTAAATTTTCTAAGGTTTTTTCTATCCATTTTAATTTTTCTTTTAGGTCTTTCATTATTTGTCTAATTTGGTTTCTATAATTAATTTCATTATTTAGATTTTCTTGATTTTCTCTAGTTTGTCTAATATATTCTAACATTTTTTAATCTGAATAATATCCTTCTGGGTAAATTTCTTCGTATAACTGTTCTAAGTAATTTATAGTTTCAGTTTCGTAATCTATTACTTTTTCTAATATTATTTTCTTAATATCTATAATTTCTATGTTTTTAAGTATATACAATATTAAAACTTTAAGATAATCTAAATGATCTATTTTTTAAAATTGTTTTGTAGCTGTTTGTTTTAGTCTTAGTAGTTTTTGCATATTTTTATTAAGAAATTTTATATCTTTGTTTTCCATGTATTTATTTTTATTTTTATCTATTTTTCTAGTAACTGTAAAATTTTTTTTTTTTTTTGTCTTTTTTTTTTTTTTTGTTTTTCTAAAAATTTTATGTAACTTATCATTTTAAGTATTTATAAGAGTAGTTAGGTATTTGTGGTATATAGTTTATTCTTATGAAACAAACTCAATAAGTAATTTAAACCAATATTACATAACAGGAAAAATAAATGAAAAAGAATATCTAATACTTTTGAATACAGGACAAGAAGAAAATTATATAGCAAAATATCTAGTAAAAAATGAAGAAATAAAAACCGACAATAATATATGCCCTGACTTACCAAGAAGTTTAATAAATAATAAAAATCTAGCAGAAAAAAAAATAATATTAGGAGTTAGAAAAATAAAAATAGAATTTGAAGTAAAAGAAGAAATGCAAAAAGCAGATATAATATTAGGAATAAAATGGTTGGAACAAGTAAAACCATATAATATAGAACATACACAATTAACCTTAACATATAACCAAGAAAAGTTATTCTTAAAAAGAGCCTGAAAAAGAAAAATTGGAAATCAATGACCGACGGAGTGTATGTCCCACTTTCATTAATTGGGGAAAAGAGACAGAGAGAAATATTTTAGGGAAAAAAAGTAGGGAATATGTTCTGAGAAATTTTTGGGGGGAAAAAGGAGGGGGAAATAGCGCTATTTTTTTTTATGAATTATATAATTTTCGGAGGCACATTTTTAACCCCCGTATTTAATATAATTTTGTGGGGGTTAAAATAACTCCCGCAAATAAACCTCCATTATTAGATTTATTTTTTTATAGTGCTAGGAGTTATTTGGGGCCTTAATATTTATTAAAATCACTCATAAAAATACCGAAAAACTATAATTTATTTTTTAGTAGCTTGAAGTATGGTTATAATATTGGTTTCGACTTTTGGGGTATTACATATATGTATATATATATATATATATATACAAAAAAAAAGACTGACTTAAAGTTACAACTTAAGGTAGTCATACTAACATCTTAAAGCCTTTTAATCATAGTAGAAACTAGTGCTGGCATAATCAGGTTTCCTAATTCAAACGTCTAAACATGAGATAATTATTCATAATAAGATAACCATAAGAGAAAGAAATCAGAATCATACCTCAAATATCAATATTTGTCCACAATCAACCTGTCACAAACTAACCATAATAATTATAATAAAGTAACTAGTCCGAACAAAAAATATCTTAATCGGACCCCGCAAACTGAAAGGTTCAATCAGCACACCACACACAACACTCATAACCTATACCTATGTAACACCACATAAGGCTGATAGATATAGGAACTAAAAAACATACTGGTGATAGGCAATGCACATGCATGGATGTATGCAAAGTAAATCCATGATACTGTAACCAATCCTCATGCCATAAAGTAACCCAATGTATATACCTCCTCCAGCTTAACGGCTCATGATGACCTTTTTTCTTCGACATGATGACTCATGGCCGAAGGAGTCTCTAGGGGTTTCAGGTGTACCCAATAAACACCAACCTGGTCTTGACTCAAGCTTTCCAATCATCCTCATCAGTCTACTCCATCTGGTATCAAATATATATATATATACACATACACACATAGAGACACACAATATGTCATGATTCAATTTCCTATGTAATGAAGGCACATACTATAACCCGCCAGTAGGTAAGCCAACCCATAGTTCGAAACTACTGGCAACAGACCACCAAGAGAAATGAAGGACGAATAGGGAATAGATATAGTAAAAGGGCTAAAATACACAAAATAGTCAAAAAACCTGATGGAATCAGTAAAAGAGCTTCTAATATAATATGATTACAAGATGAAGTACTAAATGAATATACTGATACAACCTATCTTCAAATACAACATAGAGATTAGTCTAGTAAATAAGAGAGAGAATAGCAAAACTCCAAATGCTAGGAGCTTACCCTATGTCTCCAAACCATAGTTGCTCTGCATGAGTACCAAATATGTGGTACCTAGTAGGCAACTGCTGACTGAGCTCCAAAAATATGCAAATAAACATAAGATGCAAGCAAGAATATAACTATACCCAAATATCCAAGAATTAACGTAGTAAGACTGAGTATACAATATGGGTTAACTATCCTATTCCAGTCATACTCTAGGACCCAAGTACTATACCATATATCCTTGTCCTTATATAAATACAGAGTAGAAGAAGGATATATATAATAGTATACAAAGCAAAATAATGGATATACAACATAAATAAATGAAAGAAAAGAAGGATATACGATAATACCATAAATAAATATAGATAGATACATAAAAACAATTAAGGATATCTCAAAGTTACAACCTAAGTAGTCATACCAGCATCTTAAGGGCTCCTAATCATAGTAGGAATCAGTATTAACATAATAAGAATCTCTAACCATACATCTAAACATGAGATTTATTAATAATAAATCAATCTTAAATAAAGAAATCAGAATCATACCTTGAATCTCAGTACCAATCCAGTAATCAACCTGTTACGAACTAATCATAATAATAACACAATACAGTAATCGGCTAGCCTGTACAAATAATACCTAAACTGAGTCCCATAACTCAGAAGGTCCAATCAGAACATACCATATACCGCAAGAAATATCATCACCTATACCTATGCAACCCCCATAAAGCTGATAGATATAGGTACATGTTGGGATAGGCAATGCGTATGCAAGGATGAATGAAAAGTAAATCCATAATATTATAACCGATTCAAGTACCATAAAATAACCTAGTGAATACACCTTCTCCAATTCGATAACTCACAAAGGCAGGACCTATGGCGACCTCTCTTCTCCGACACGATGGCTCATAGAAGAAGGGACCCCTAAAGGGTTCTGGAGTATACACGAAGGGACCCCTAAAAGGTTCTGGAGTATACACCAACCCGGTACCAATTTAGGATTTTAAATAACCATCATCATCATCAATCTACTCTAGCTAGTAAGCTAGAATCGTGGCTAAAAGAGAGTGAGTCCATAAATCCATTAGCCGAGGTAAGCTCCGGGACTAAATTATCATACAAATGTAGAAAGGGTCAACATCTCTCTCGACCGAGGTAAATAATAGTACCAAATTCATGACCAAAATATATCTCGGTCATATCTCTAAAACATCATTTTTAATGTCGATGTATTATAAGTTATTTATTAAGATGATATGATTCACATTATGAAAGAATCTGTTTTAAAAGTAAAAAGTGGGAATAAATTTCTTTTTAGAAAAAACAGTAGTAAAATCATATTTTTAGTTGGAATAGTACCATTTACAGTTTTAGGAAGCATAATGTACTGAATCTATGCATGCCATCACTAGTATCCAAATAATACAATTATAAGCATCTAAATATCTATAAACTACAACCACGTCCTTTAAAAGGATAAAACACTTTTTCGAATCTAACCAATTTAATAATCACGACCTTGGGCCCAATAATATATTCTACATAACATAACATCATAATCCTAGAAAAACCATTGTAATCTACCGAGTATCGTACTAAACATAATACTTAAGTTTCATCAGTCTCAACTATGCCTAACATATTAGCAACCTATGAAAATAGGATCCTAAAAGCATAATTAGTATTTCACCGAAGGGTCAATTACCCTTCTAGCCCCCAAACTCATAGATTAGGCTAAGTCACGATGTTCTACCCAATATCCATCATAACATCCCTATATAACATATAACATATATAATGCACCATCTCATGAAGAAGAGTAGATAGAATTCTACCTCGATACCGAACCGTAATCCTCGAATCTCGCACACATCGTCTACCATTTCTTCACTATTCTGAAATGCCGTTATGCTATCAAAATAGTAATTTGCATGTCCTTAGGAGTAAAATGAGATCCATATTGCTATATTAATGGTGAGGTCAAAATTTGGGTCATGAACGGGCCTGCGGAGCCCAAAAACAAAATCCAAAATTGAATCTGTCACGAGGTCCCTCAAAGATGTGTGCTTAAAATTTGAGCACTAACGAAGTGTAAATCGAGTCTCAAATCAACCCTTAAAATTTAGAAATTCAAGACCTAATTTCTAAGAATTTACCATGAATTATGATGGAAATTGAAGAAAAAATTAGTGGGACATGACCAAAGAGATTTAGACTAGCTTGCCTTAACTTATATGGATGATTTTCCACTTTTCCTCTCTTTGAGTTCTCAATTTGGTGTGAAAATGATGAAAAATCGGGTGGGAAAAAAAGGATAAAAAGGCTACAGGTACTGCTTAAGCGAAAACCTGGTCTCTAAAGTGTATATCATTAAAGTGGAAATGCGACCGGTTAAGCGGTCTAACAACAGTAGCGGGTACCGCTAAAGTAACCATTGACCGCTTAAAATGACCTCAACCATTGAGATAGGGCCACTAAATTTACCCATAAGTTCTAAAGCGTTAAGCACTAAAGCGGCCCAATAGGTGCTTAAGCAGACCTATCAGGTACCATGCACCAGGTTCTTACCAAGTCCGCATGGACTTCGATCGAGTGCTCGAGATACAATGGAACCATCAAAAATTTCACCCAAAATCATTTCGAATAAATATGAAGATAACACATATAGTTCTATTTTTCATATATTCTGCTCAATAGCCCAAAACTAGTTCGAAGTCCTCGGGGACTGAACCAAGGGTCCCCCAAGCCTAAAATCAATGTTGTAGAGCTGATGACGCTATTGAAATTCTCATCCAAGGCCATCTACTAGGAGTTTTGTCCTGAGATTAAATTCTAAATAGTGAGAGCTCCAAAATAGCAAAATGAGTCTAAAATCCAAATGTACTATTTGATAACCAAATGGATAGTTTGACAAGTCACAAGTGACTTGTAACCACTGTAAGAAGTCTCAAAATGTTGAAAATGCACATAAATTGAGAAAATAACCCGGAGGGCCATTACATATTAAATACATAAACTCAAACCACAACTAAAAAAGTGTAAGTCTATAAATCTGTTGCCAAAGTTCAACTCTGGGACTAAATCATAATCAAAGAGTAAAAAGGACATAAATCTCTCTCAATCAAAGTAAATAGTGATAGTAATATCATGGATCGAGATCTATCTCGTTCAAATCTCTAAAACACCATTTTTAATCACAAAGCTCATAAATCTCCATTAAGCTGATACGAATACCATTATGAAAGAATTCATTTTAAAAATAAAAAGTGGGAATAAATCCCTTAGGAAAGTAGTAGTAAAACCATATTTTTAGCTGGAATCGTACCACTAAGTGAGCATGAATATACCAAATTTTTTTCATGCCATCACCAGTATGCAAATAGTATAATTATAAGCGTCTAAACATCCATATACTATGACTACACCCATTACAAGGATAAATCAATCTCGTGAAGTCCAACTAATATCATAATCACTACCTTAAGCCCAATAATATTCAACTATCATAAAAATAATACCATAATCCAGGAAACCATGCTAATCCACTGAATCAAACTAATCCACCGAGTTAAGCAGTAAACTTTATACTAAAAGGTCCTTAGCCTCAAATATGTCTAACATGCTATTAATCTAGGCTAGTAGCATCCGATGGGAATAACAGGTATTTCACCTTAAAGGTCGATTCACCTTCTATCCCAAAACTTCTAAATTAGGATAAGTCATGGTGTTCTACCCATAATCACATCGTAATATCCTTACCAAACATGCAATATATATATATATATATAATAAATTATCTTGAGAAGAAGAGTAGACAAAAGCATACCTCGATGCCAAACCCCAAGTTCTTGAATTATCCATAAATCTTCCGTCATTGCTCCACGATCCTGAAATGCCACCAGACTATCAAAATATTAATATACATATCATTAGGAGTAAAATGGGACCTATATTACTATAAAGAGGGTCGGGTCAAAATTTGGATCAAGAACGGTCTCGCAGAGCCCTCAAATGAATTTTAAAATCCATCACGAGGTCCCTCGAAGGACAAGAATCGTATGCTCAAAATTTGAGCAAAGTGGTGCATGAATTGGAGCCCAAATCAGCCCCTGAGGTTTAGGTATTTAAAGATCAAATTTCTAAGAATTTACAATGAAATAGGGTGGAAATTAATGGAAAAATTAATGTGAGAAGACCAAGGAGTGTTAGGCTAGCTTACCTTAGCTTCAATCGATGATTTCCTACTTTTTCCTCTCTTCAAGCTCTCAAAATGGTCTAAAAATAATGAAGAAGAATAGATAAAATCAGATGAACAAAGGGGATTTCCTTCTTAAGCAATACAAGTCTTCTAAAATGGTTTTGCACAGGTTCGCGGGTACCGCTAAAGCGATTGTATGGACATTAAAGCAGTGCCCACTTAAGCGATCCCCCCACCGCAAAAATGGTCTTTAGCCGAATGGCCAAGATTGCTAAAACGGCTCATGGGTGCTAAGGTGCTTGCCACTAAACTGGCTCCAAAGGAGCCGTACCAAATATTAGGCACCAGATTTTGTAAAGTCCAAAAATAGACTTCGATCGAGTGCTCGGAATTCATTTTGAATCCTGAGCACACAAACGAGTTGCACTACCATACCAATTCGACATTCTAGACTCAGTGAAACCATCAAAACTTTCATCTAAGATTATTTTGACTAAATAAAGGGCCCACACCTATAGTTCTATTATTTATATAATCTACCCAGTAGCCCAAAATGAGCTCAAAAGCCTCCGGACCTGAATCAAGGGTCCCTGTAGCCTAAAATTAATGTTTGGTGCTGATGGTGCTATCCGAATTTTCATCCGAGGCTGTTTGCTAGGAGTTTTGTTTCGAGCCCAATTCCTTAATAACAAAAGCTCTAAAATAAAGAAATGAGCCTAAAACTCAAATGAACTGTTCGATAATTGAAACGATAGTTGGTTAAGTCATAAATGACATCGCGGTGGTAGGCCAAAAATGCTAGAACTATACGTAAATCTAGAAAATAACCTAGTGGATCATTACAATATCTATTACTAAAGGATCATTACAATATCTATTACTAAAAGAACTTTCATTTACAAAGGTCAATGGATAGAAACAACACAAAAGCTCAAAGGGACGAGGTACTAAGCCCGCATGCTCCGAGCATGACTTCCCAAATATCCTGTAAGAAATAATTCTGCTAAGGGATTTTGTCGTGGGTATCCTTTTTCTTTTTCTCAACCAACTTCCTTTCTTTATTTTGTTGACACCTAATTTTTTCCCTCCACGACTAAGTTTAATTTCAAGTTTCTTTAATTTTAAAATTATAATATTTATTTTATCTAGATAACAAAACTTTTTAAAGTATTTATTTGGGTAATTTAGGGATTTTAAGTGACAATTATATATTTTTATTCGCATATACAAAATCATATAATTTTGTTACTTAAATAATTATTTTATAAAAAATTAAATTTTAAATCAAGGTTATCTTGAAAATTGATTTTAATGGGTAAATCTTGATTTAAAAATAATTTATTCAGAAATTATTTGTTTGATTTTATTGAATCAAGAAGTTTGGGATTGAATTGGTCGTTAATTTATTTCAAATATTGTTTTAATTTAGTCAATTTATTAAAGTGAACCTTAGTTGAAATCAATTTGGCCATAATTGTAATGCAATTGGTCAATTGAATTATAATTTGGCTAAAATTTAATACAATTGTCTAATTTTTTTTCATTTGTTAGATATTTAATAAATAACCAAGCCTAAAATTCCTTTCTAACCCAACAAGCTCTTTTCTTTCTTTCTAATTTGGGCCAGCCTAACCCATCCAACAACAATACAACAATAACAGATCAGGCCCAAAATAATTACCCCATCCGATTTCACACACTACCTAACCCACCTTTTTGTTTCTTCTTTATTAACCACACGTACAAACAACTTTCAACAAACACGTACAATGTTCACAGCAGTGAATAGCTTCAGCCTATAATTTCAACCCAACAAGACCCCGCATCGATAATAAATCGGCCCGACACAAGAACTCGTTGACCCGACCCCAACCCGTTTACAATAGCTTAACAACGACTGATACCAAACAAACCCGTACCAATAGACAACAATAACAACAACCACCAAAATCAATCTTAATCCCAAAATTCACAATTTATACTAGATTTTATAATTCCATATCAACCTTATCCTTTTCCCATTTTTGAAATTAAAATTTGTAGTAGATTGTACAATTTTACCTTATCTTATCCTCCAACAAACCTTACACTCAACTTTAAATTCCTAAAACACCCCTAAGTTCTTTATCCCACATTGGTGGATTCAAAGAAATGAATCTCCATTCTTTCCTATAAATACTACCACTATTTTGGTAGAAAACCAAGTCTCAAAGAGTGAAAAAACTTTTGAGAAAAGAGTTAAATATTTTTAGTAAAAATGTTTCAAGAGGTAGTTTAATCGGGATTTTCGAAAAATTTCTTTTCGGTGTGATCAAGACTCCGAAGAAAGATTAAAGACTCATTTTGCTGCTCCAAAAAAGGTAAACACACCTTTCCCTTTTAGTTTTGTTATCATTTTCTTCATTATCTTCTTCTTTGTAGTTTCATAGTTGTAATTTTATTTGCTGGGATTATTTGTTCTAAATGGCCTTGAAGGCCATAGAATGTTGTCATATCAATATTATGGATATTCTTATGTTCATGGTATAAAATGAGCTAACAATAGTTGAATATGTTTCTTTGGCTTTCTTCTTTAATTATTATGATTAGATGGATAAAGTTTCGACCTTTTCTTGATTAAAATACGTACTCATGTCTTGTTTAAATTTGTTATTGAATATGTTCTCTTTAGCATGTAAAGTTGTTTCCTTTATGTTTAAAAGAATAGTTACTATTTTTTGTTTTTCCTTAACAAATTAGATGAATAAAGTTTCAACCTTTGCTTGATTAAAATACGTACTCATGTCTTGTTTAAATTCGTTATTAGGTATATTCACTTTAGCATGTAAAGTTATTTCCTTTATGTAGAAAAGAATAGTTACTATTGTTTGTTTCGCCTTAACAAATTAGATGAATAAAGTTTCGATCTTTGCTTGATTAAAATACGTAATCATGTCTTGTTTAAATTCATTATTGAATACGTTCATTTTTAGCATGTAAGATTGTTTCCTTTATTTCAACAAGAATAGTTACTATTGTTTGTTTTGCCTTAATAAAATAGTAATTGGCTAAGTCAAGAACATGTCATCTGCTTGATAACTATTTTAATGGATTTCAGAATCATCATATGAGAGATGCAGTGCTAGCTTTATTTCACATTCAAGATGTTTATTTCTTTGTTTTTCGCATGTTCTTTTGTCAAAATAATGAGAAAGTTTAGATTTTTTTGGCTAAATAGAATTAATTTGATATTTTCGAGTCATGCATAGTATGATTCTTGAATGATATTTCACTTTTAGAGTTGCTAAACTTTCATTCTAATTTTTTTACTCTTTGAATTGTTATATGTACCCTTTGTGTATGTAAGAGTTGATTTGTGTCTCTCTTTGGTTCACAGTATCAAAAGAGAATCAATGATGTCTTAAAAGGTAAGCAATGGGCCGTTACATGTTTTTTCCTAGAATGTTGGTCATAATTTATATGTATGAATCTCTATTATCGTCGCCTTAATTAAAATTTAAAGATTTCCTATCTTGAAAAATTAGCCTTCACTTTCCTTTGTTACATGAATTAGTATATATGTTTGTGATATCTTGCCTATTTGGTTTTAAAAATCATGGTATTTTTCTTATTGTCTTATCCCTTTACTTTTGCATTCTTACGTTATTTATTCTTGCACTAATTCATTGAATATAACCTTCTTCCTTTTACCTTTATTCTTTCTTAATATGAATATGAATCACGAGGCGCATGTAAGTATGCGTCCTTGCTTTGCATTTTATGTGTTGACTCTCATTCTTGTTATATATGAATAAGTATGTTTGTCATTGTCATTCAAAAATCGGTTTGATATTTTCTTTTGCTTTGAAATATGTCACTTTTGTACCTTGAACACGTATTGATTTCTCTATCTCTTATTTGCATGAAAAAATATCTCGAGTCCAAATGGACTCTTTCTTCTTTGTATTTTATAATGGGCTAATGAGGTCAAGTCAATCCTCTCAAGATTGACTTTCAAAAGAATGAGTTACTACCGAGGAAGGAAGAAAATGGATCAAAAACCCACTGATGAAGTTGCACAGATTTGGAGACTTGAAAGTCTCAATTTTTATTATTGTTAATTTTATTTATTTATTATTTTTGGGCCTCGAAGTCGTAGTTGTAATCTAATACAGGTTAAGTGGATTATTGGGCCCTCAAGGTTTGAAAATTAGTTTAGGAAAACTTGTGGGCCCAAAAACCAAGTATTTAGTTTAGGACAAGTTGTGGGCCAAAATCCCAAGTATTTAGTTTAGGACATGTGGGCCAAAAGCCCAAGTATTTAGATTAGGACAGGTGAAGATGAGCCAAAAACCCAAATAATTAGTTTAGGATAGGGTTTATGGATTTGAGCCTAAAGCCTAAATCTCTTATTTTTCCACTACCTCTTTCCATGTTTACTTGTTGTTTATTTTTTTAAAACTAGTTAAATTACCACTAAGTCATCAAAAGCTGATTTTCCATAAACCTCAAAAAAATGTTCTTTAATCATTTTCTTTTCAAAAACTAACTTCTTTTCTCAAAGTTAGTCAAAGAGTTCTTTTCAAATAGTTCGGATAATTGTAAGTTAGTGGACGTTTTAGGTGCCTTACAAATCTTCCTAAAACATTAATAAAAACCTTTTACCTGGGATTTTCTTGAAAAGACTAAGTCTTTTTTCTGTTTTAAGACTTAAATTTTTTTAGAAAAGTTTTCTTAATTTCTTTTCAAATAAATTAAGTGTCGGCTCTATAATTTCATAAATTATTTCAAAATTTTCTTTAAAGTTTTGAAATGGTTTAAATAATCGAAAAGAGATAAAACAGAAATGGCGACTCTGCTAAGAAATTTAACTAGGTTCTAACCAAATATTTGAATTAGCTTCTTTGACTAACTATTGTAGTGTTTAAATTGTTTTTGTGCCTTTGTAATATTAAACTGTTGCATCTCATAACATCTCATTTGAAATCTATAAATTGTTTAGGGTTTAATGGATGTCTTGGCCCCTATTGTTCAATCCCAAATCAAATGTTGGGAATACGTCGGTTTATTAGTACGTTTGGTGTCCGATGGCTGTTTGTATTTCCAAACCTAAGTATCCACTTGGGAACTTGGTCCAAAAATATTCTAGACACCTAGAATAGAGCGAAGTCAAAACCCTCTTTAGACATGATCCTAGGACGGCCCAATACCCCCTCGGGTATTGGGCTCATTAAAAAGCCTACCTTGCATCTATTGGCCATGAGCCAATTAAAGACGAATCATATTTATGTGTTGAAGAAATATATGTTATTTAATCCAATCCACTATTCTTCAAGGGTAGGGGAAGTCTTAATTTATTTTCTTTCGTGTAGGGATGCTTCAATCATACACTAATTAAAGGAAGAATTAAAGCAAGCCTGATAAGAGGTTGATGATTGATCGATTTGGATGATTATATGGTATCCAAAATTGATAAGAATAGAAAAAATAACCTATGAGAGTAGATACAATTATGTAGGAATTATTTGATCATCAATAGATATCACATATGGAAAGAGGTGGTTAAAGCTAAGAGGGTGAAGGTTGATAAAAAAGATTTAGGAGCTAGTATTTCCTATCCTCCGCATGGGACTTTGCATTTTTTCTCATGTTATTTTTCCTTTCCCAAAAGAATGTATATGTAAGACCCTGCAAAGTCCTAGTTAATTCCGTCCCATATAGCTTTTAATTAATTCCGTCCCATATAGCTTTTAATAAGGGGTCCTAGACTTAGAAAAAAATTCATCTAAGTGTTAAGACTTAGAATCATTTTTAGCCTTCATAATTGGATGATTTTATTTTCGATCCTTACGACCTTAGATTGTCGATTTTTAAATTGATTCATGATTAGGGATGTAAATAGGTCATCTTGGGTGAGTTTTAGAATTTTTGGACATCGTTTGAGTCGTGTTTAGATGACCAAAATAGCATGCCAATGCAGTCTCGACGCATCGCATTGGCTCTCACATTGACAGCATCAACGCGATGCGTCAACCATCACATCAACACCATCGATGCCTGCCACATCGCTGGGTACATTTTTCTCATTAAACTCTGACTTTCCAAGGGCAATTAGGTCCTTTTTCCCTCACCCAATTCAGCTAAAACACGAAATAAAACCTCTCAAAAGGCAAAATTCACTCATTATTTACAAAATCCTCTCAAGAAATAAACCCTAGTTCATCAAGCTCAAGATGAAGTTCTATGAAATCTCCATAATTCTCATGAAATCAACAATCAAGGTATGTTATGTGTTCATCCTTGGGTTTCCTTCCACCCTTGGAGTTCAAGAACCTTTTTTAAAACTACAAGTTAATAAATTCATGATTTACATGTGTAAATTGGGTTATATTCACGTTTGTGTTATTGTATGGGTTTAAATTCAAGATTTAGTTATAAGTTTCATGAACATAAGATAGCATGTATGTTGATATATGTAATTCCCATGTCAAAACCCTTGAAATTGCAATTTTAAGTTGTTGTCATAATGCTAATGTGTTGTTTATTATCATGTGCATTAATTATGCTCCCCATGTATTTGATAGAATGTCCATGTGAATTGAATAGTGTAATCATGACATGTTAGCATGTGTTCTCATTCATGTACCAGTTCATGACCTCCAAGTGTTTGATAAAATTTCTCAATGCTTGAATTATGAAAAATTGACTATTGCTATGTTTTCAATATTTATATGTTTTATTATTGATGCTATCGAGTCTTGGGGGTATTTATTACCCAAAATCTAGCTGTTTACTTAGTTGCAGTAGTTATAGAATTATTCCTGTAAAGGTCAAAAATAGTAGTACTCAGTCAGTTAACAGAATTTAGTCCAGTACAGTCAGTCAACACGATCAGTGTCAGTTCAATAAAGCCTAGTATAGTCTAGTAATCAGTTCAGTGTCGACTCAGTTGGGAGTAGGATTCAGCAACAAGCGAACCCAGGGATGGGGGTATTTTTGACAACAGAGGGTTTGGCCCTTAGTATCAGTACCTGCATTACAGAACTACGTAGCAAACGTAGGGTAAGTCATCCTCCTGCCAGACTAGGATTGATGCAATCATATATATATTTCATGAGTCTTCCGGTCAGATTAGGGTTGACCCAGTATTGTTAGTATCCTATGGCAAGGTTAACACTCTTCCAACTGGAGTCACATGTTAGACCCTAAAATAGTCTATACCAGGGTATGCCGGTTAGATGAACACTCCTATAGTTATAGTTTCAGTAGTTAGCAAAGAACTCAGTCATTTCTACATAACTATGGCTATTAGTTATTAGTACTCTGCCATCAGAATTCAGAACTCAACTTTAGTATAATCTCAGATACACGGTGTATACCGATATGTGCAGTATCGCATGTTCAGTATGTTCAGTAGTTACAGTTTTGCATGTACTCTTATCTAGTTACTTAATGATGTTTATTCAGTCAGTTATAATCTCATACATATGAACCCATGTATATTATCCTTACTTCACTTAGCATACCAATACATTCCCAATCGTACTTAGCAGATTAGGCTATCAACAACAGTTATAGTGGTGAGTCCTTATATTTCGAGAACAGAGTTTATTTATTTTAGTATTTCATTAGTTCAGTAGTTATTTCAATTGGAGTTAGTTGGAGATTTGTCCCATCAACTCCATATTCAGACAGTTAGAGAATTTTAGACTAGCGTAGTCAGTTATTCAGTTTTCAGATGTTATTATCAGTTGTACTCAGTATTGTTTTAGTATTTTGAGAACCTTAAGGAATTTTCAAATTTCATCTGCATTTATATTTTAGTATTATATTCAGTGCTCACAGCAGGTACTAGTTACGGGTTAGCTTGTGGTCCTTCGGGGTCGTAAGCACCGTGTGACGCCCAGGGTACAATCTCAGGGCCTTACAAACTTGGTGTTAGATCCTAAGGTTCTAAAGAGTCCTAAGTATTCTGAAAGATACGTCAAGTAGAGTCTTGTGTGTGGGTGTGTAGCGCGCCACACTTATGGACAAGAGGCTACAAGACGTTCTTAGGAAAATGTTCCCTACTTTTCGTGTTCATGTTATGCGAGGAGCATGATGTAATGCCCCAAAGTTTTGGGCCCTGTCACCCGACAAGACTGTGCGTGCCAACTAGGCCACACCCCTATCAGCTATGCGGGCGGCATATGCTGAAGGAATGTGCTAAAGTTGAGGATGAGGCAAAAAGGCATAAAATGAGGCAACAAGTATCTATATATGTTTCATGACATGTCCTAAGAGTGCCTAGGTGATTTAATGAGGGCTTGGTGTAAGCCCAAGGGGGTGGAGGCATGGTAAGGATTGTGTGCGGTGTTCGATGTCAGCGCCGTGCCATTTTGAGATAAAAGTGGTATCTAAGGATTACAGTTTAAAGTGTTGACAATAAGGGTACCTTATGTATGCTTACTAAATTTGGGGTTGTTTGGAGTCCATTTGGATAGGAGCTTGACTTGGCCAAGGTCCAGTGGCATTATCGTAATTTGCTGATTGGTCCGAAGGCCATAACTCGTTCCATGAGTATGGGAATGGGATGAAACTTCATAAAGGTGTGAAAGAAGTAAAGATAAAGAAGTAGGAACAAAAGGTACCTAATTTGGAGGAACAAAAGGTACCTAATTTGGAGGTTGGATGGATAATCTAATCCCCAGTATGATTCTCGGGCAGAATGATATCTAGTGCCAGACATTGGAATTATTTATTTTAAGCATATATAAGGGGGTATACATGGTAACAGCCTACCAGCTTCCCCCGAGTGTGTCGACAGATGGCCACCCCAAGTGTTCTTCCTTGAGGGACAACCTCAAGGGCCTGCCTTGGTATGTCAAAGGAATATATAAGGTACTTATAGGGCTCGGGAGCTCTATGGGCAACACAGGGTCGGATAGACTAGCGTTAGGCACCCCGACAAGGCTATAGGTTGGCTATATGAATCGACATGCCCCGTAGTCTATCTAAGTGATGTAAGGATGCCTTTAAGATGATAGAGAAATTGATATACTCTCCCCAAGAGACTTGTGAGATAACTTGTGAGCTTGGCTAAGGTTCAGCTAAGCATACAAAGATCTGTTGGCCTAGACGCGCAGTTGTGGGGAGACACTGTGCTATGGAAGTTGGATGAAAGTTGCTTGGGCTACATTTATCTATGCCATAAGACATGAGAGGGCTTGTCTAAAAAAGATGCTTGTGACTAACGCCAAGGATTGAGGGTTGCCCTACTCGGGCAAAACAAACGCTAAGTGCACATGCATGAGGTGATGTCTAGCTTGAAGATAGGACTGTGCATGCGATGGCAATGCTCAGGCCTAGGTGAGAGATGAGTATGTCTATAGCCATCCCCAGGAGTGCATATGGATGAGATCCAAGGATTGAAGGTGTGCCACAAGAGTTGCTTATACGTTGGCCATGTTAGCCGACATGTTGATAGAGCGGCACCAAAGGGAGAAAACTTCTAAGGTGAGCTTCCCACAGGCACATGATTGTGCTAAATACCTGGGAAATAAGGAAGGCTGACCCATAGTTAGGGGAACCATGGGCGCCACACGGGCAAAATTATGTGCCGCTGACACAGTGAAGAATGAGCTCGTGATAAGTGGTATCAATGCAAGACCACTTGCTATGTAAGTGGTATTAGAGTGTAAAACTAAGAGCAAATTATGGATGTCATTGCAGTAATCACGTCAAAGCATAGATTGACACTCGTTGTGCTCATGAAGATCGTTTGAGATGATGCTACCTTGTGAAGGGAATTAGTTGTATGTTGAGATGCTTGAGTTAGCTATGTCAACCAAGGCCAATTATTTTAGAATCATGCCATGTCACTGCCGTTGATTTCGCCTTCGTCTGTGTGGGTTGATTCATCTTCGAAGCATTCGAGAGTGATTGATATACCTTTAAGGGATAACTTCAAAATAGTGGGTACCATATGCGGAGGGATTCTATGGAGGCACATTGGGCCAATAGGTGTGGTCATCGTGCGATTCTGTTTTAGTGGAACCACAAAGTTAGACAATCGGATAGCTGGTGCTCAAATGTCCTTGATTGTGGGGAGCCGTCAGTTTGTTAGAAACTCTATTAGCGGTATGTTAGCAACTATGGTCAGAAGAGAGCATGGACTTGACGAGGACATCAAGAAAGGTTGGTGGAGTGCATCAGAATCTTGTCAGCAACCATGTTCTAAGAGAGTTGAATTCGTAGACTATAAACATTGGGCTTGATCATGCTTAATTTTGCCATGGATGCATTTAAGGCATCAAGTTGAGTGTCCACCAAGAAGGTTAAACTTGAGCTTTGCCGAAAGGCATATGAAGGGGTCCATCTAAGGAAGTTGGACTCAAGGTCGGAAGAACCTAGCTATCCAATGGGCTGTGAAAAGTTGCAGGAGAGTCCCTATAGAAGAGAGCCATATAGGATGAGTGGACAGTGAAGCCTACAGCATGGGCACGTGGAGCTTGCAGTTGAAAGAGTGCTATGCATGGCAAGAACCAGGCTAGCACCAAGCGGACCATTGGGTCGCAACAATGTAAAGAAGGACCTGAATGCAGGATTCTTTGTAGAAGGATGAGTGTCAAAAGTTAGGTGGAGGTACATCCATTAGGTGTGTGAGCGGCACGTTAAAACCAAACCACTTCATGGAGAGGTGTTGTGCCAAATTACTAAGGATAAGGAAAGTCATCAAAGTAGGATTAGCTAAAGTGCCGAAAGTGGATTGGGTTCCAAGTTTGAGGATGGGTTCATTCCAAGAAGAGCGGGTCGGAGGCCGTAGATAGGTGAACCAAAGGAGTTCTCACTATAGGCTATAGGTAAGAGGGTACCCGAATGTTGAAGGACTGCAAAGGGAAAGAGAGAGTTTTGAATGAAGTGTATAATTCATAGAGTAGTGCACAGATGTTGACACTTTGAGAGAGGAAGTACTTGGCTAAGGTATGTCCCAAGGGAGTGCAAAGTGCCTATTGGCATGAAGCACGTGAGATGCCAGAAGGTGCCATGGTGAAACATGAGTTTCTAAAGGCTGTTATGAATGACGGTTGGGACAATGTTTGTAAATTGGACTACCTCCAGTGAAGTCACTCGAAGAAGTAAGAAAAGGACCATGAGGACATTGTTGAATAAGATGCCATATCGAGAGATGCCTACCTAGCTATGTTGTGATAAAAAGATGAAAGTCCATGAGGGAAGATAGTTATCTGTCAGAGGCAAAGGATCGAAGGACTAGATATTCCAGGTATGGATGGGTTAGTAGGATCACCAGAGTGGAAATAGATTCCCAAACAAGATGAAGGCCGTAAAGAGCATAGTGTAGATATGACTTAAGGTCACCGCAAAGTTAGTCACCAGAGGGTGAAGGTGTGGAGACACCGTCCGAGCTAAATTATGGAGTGCACGCTTGGATAAAACTTGGGAGAGAAGGGTAAGAGGCCTGAATCCATTTTAAGAAGGAGCTCGCAAGAGTTTCACACACAAGGATTTATGGGCCGCAATGTAAATCCCCAAGGGTGCAGACTTCAGGTTATCGTCGGTGTCGCATGTCATTGAGGACAATGACTACTTCAAGTGTGTGAGGGTGTAATGACCTAAAGTTTTGGGGACTATCATCCGACAAGACTATGCGTACCAACTAGGTCGCACCCCTCTCAGCTATGCGGGCGGTATGTGCTGAAGAAATATGCTAAAGTTGAGGATGAGGAAAAGAGACATAAAATGAGGAAACAAGCATCTATATATGTTGCATGACATATACTAAGAGTTCCTAGGTAATTTGATGAGGGCTTGGTGTAAGCCCAAGGGGTGGAGAAATGGTGAGGATCGTGTGTAGTGTTCGATATCAGCGCCATGCCATTTTGAGATACAAGTGGAATCTAAGGATTCTAGTTTAAAGTATTGATATTAAGGGTACCTTATGTATGCTTACCAAATTTGGGGTTGTTTGGAGTCCGTTTGGATAGGAGCTTGACTTGGCCAAGGTCCAGTGGCATTGTCATAATTTGCTGATTGGTCTGAAGGCCATAACTCATTCCATGAGTATGGTAATGGGATGAAACTTCATAGAGGTATGAAGGAAGTCAAGAGAAAGGAGTAGGAATAAACGACACCTAATTTGGAGGTCGGATGGATAGTCTAAGACCTAGTATAATTCTTGGGAAGAATGATGTCTAGTGCCAGACATTGGGATTATTTATTTTAAGCATATATAAGGGGGGTATACATGGTGACAGCCTACCAGCCTCCTCCGGGTGTATCAACATATGGACACCCCAAGTGTGATGCCTTGAGGAATAACCTCAAGGGCCTGCCTTGGCATGTCAAAAGAATGCATAAGGTACTCATAGGGCTCGGGAAACCTATAGGAAATGTAAGGTCAGGTGGATTAGCGTTAGGCGCCCCGACAAGGCTAAAGGTTGGCTATATGAACAGACATGCCCTGCGGGCTGTCTAAGTGATGGAAGGATGTCTCCAATTTGATAGATAAATCGAGATACTCTCCCTAAGAGACTCGTTAGCTGACTTGTGAGCTTGGCTAAGGTTCAGCCAAGCGAGCAAGGGTCCGTTGGCCTAGACGCGCAGTTGTAGGGAGACACTGTGCTTTGGAAGTTAGATGCAAGTTGCGTGGGATACATTTGGATATACCATAAGACATGAGAGGGCATGTCTAAGAAAGACACTTGTGACTAAGGCTAAGGATTAAGGGTTGCCCTACTCGGGCAAAGAAAAGGCTAAGTGCACATGCAAGAGGTGATGTCAAGCTTGAGGATAAGAGTGTGCATGCGATGGCGATGCTTAGGACAAAGCGAGAGACGAGTATGTCCATATCCATCCCCAGGAGCACATATGGATGAGATATAATGATTGAAGGTGTTCCACAAGAGTTGTTTATACGTTGGCCATGTCAGCCGACATGTTGATAGAGCGGCACCAAAAGGAGCAAACTTCTAAGGTGATCTTCCGATAGGAACAAGATCATGCTAAAGACCTGGGAAATGAGGAAGGCTGGACCATAGTTGGGGGAACCATAGGCGCCGCACGGTCAAAATTATGTGCCGCTGACACAGTGAAGAATGAGCTCGTAAAAATAAGCTAGAGTTAAACTCTCTGTCTAATCAAACTTTTCCCTCTATTTACAGAACATGCCTCCCAAAAGAACCAACGAAAAAAGAACTGGGAACTAGCCAACACCTCTGCCTATTCAGGAAGATCCTTTAAATGAGCATGTTTCATATGCAGAATTCAGAGTAACTTTTACCACTCTAGCTCACTCAGTGGTAGCTCAGATTAAATGCCCAATTGCTGTTTAGGCCAACTCAATGGATAATACTACTGCAGCTAGAATTCAGGACTTTACCCGAATGATCCCTCCTTATTTTCAGGGTCTAAGTTTGAAGAGGACCCACAGGAATTCCTTGACATGGTGCAGAAGGTCACAAACATTATGGGGGTAACCACTAGTGAGAGTGCTTAGTTATCTCCCTATCAATTGTAGGATGTAGTTCACACATGGTTTAAGCAGTGAAAGATAGATAAGGGTGCAGATGCTTGGTTCATAGAATGGGAGGAGTTCACTACTGCCTTTCTAGATAAGTTTTTCCCGTGGGAGTTGAGGGAAGCTAAGGTGTTAGAATTTATCAATCTGAAGTAGGACAACATGAGTGTGAAAGAGTATTCCCTTAAGTTTACTCAGTTGTCCAAGTATGCTCTTTATGTGGTAGCTAATAGTAGGTCTAAGATGAGCAAGTTCATATCTGGTGTGTCTGACAGTATGGTCAAGGAGAGTAGGAACACAATGCTGATTAAAGAAATAGACTTGGCTAGGTTGATAGTCCATGATCAACATATTGAGGAGCAAAAAACTAAGGAGAAAAAGAGGGAGAATAAGATGGCTAGAATAGGTAGTTTCAACTTCACTCAGCCTAAGCCAGAGGGTAGTAATCGTCCTCTGTTCCACCCAAAATCTTTAGTCCATCTCTGTCCTCAGCCAGTGCTCCGGTGCCTAAATTCAAAAATGACAATAAGGATAGGGCGCCAGACTCTAAATCTTAGGGTAATGTGAATAGTGCTTAAATAATCCTCTTTGTTAGAAATATGGTAAAAATCATCAGGGTATCTACAGGGCTGGCAACGATGTGTGTTTTAGGTATGGTATGCTAGGTCATAGAATTAGAGAGTCCTCAGGTGGGTTCACAGAGTCAGCATAATATCCCTCAGCTCAGTTAGATAGATCGTTTCAGCAGGGTACCACTTTCAGTGCCACCAGTAGGCAACACCCAAATAGGCTCTATGCACTCTAGTCCTGACAAGATCAAGAGAGTTCTCCTAATGTGGTCACTGGTACATTACAAGTTTACCATTTACATGTTTATGCTTTGCTAGATCCAATAGCTTCTCTGTCTTTTGTAACTCCTTATATAGCTGTCAACTTTGGAATCAGTCCCAAAATCCTAACAGAGCCTTTCTTAGTCTCTACCCCAGTGGGTATGTCTATCATAGCTCGGTGAGTATACAGGAACTGTTCGGTTATAGTATCTCAAGAAGTTAATTCAACAGATTTAGTAGAGTTAGAGATGATGGATTTTGACGTCATTCTCGGCATGGATTGGCTTCATTCATGATATGCCTCAGTTGATTGTAGAAATAAAGTTGTCCATTTTTAGTTTTTCAATGAACCTGTCCTAGAATGGAGGGGTAGTGCCACAACGCTTAAGGGTCAACTTATTTCATACCTTAGAGCGAGAAAAATCATATCCAAGGGGTGTATTTATCATCTCGTGCAATTCAAAGACTCTAGTTCTGAGATTCCTAGTCTTGAGTCAGTCCCAGTAGCAAGTGAATTTCCAGATGTGTTTTTCGAAGATCTCCTCGGAGTTTCTTTCGAAAGAGAAATTAACTTCGGAATAGACCTTCTTTCTGATACTCAGCCCATCTCTATTCTGCCATACAAAATGGCTCCATCTGAACTTAAAGAATTGAAAGAACAATTGAATGACCTCTTAGACAAAGGGTTCCTCAGGCCCAACGTATCTTCTTGGGGTGCACCAGTTCTATTCGTGCGAAAGAAAGATGATTCTCTTAGATCGTCAGTTGAACAAAGTCACCATCAAGAATAAGTAACAACTTCCTATAACCATGACTTATTTTACCAACTTTAGGGTGCCAGTTACTTTTCTAAGATAGACCTCAGATCAGGCTATCATCAGCTCAGAGTCAGAGAATATGACATTCTGAAAATAACTTTTAGAACTCGGTATGGTCACTTCGAGTTTCTAGTCATGTCATTTGGTCTTACTAATGCCCCAATAGCTTTCATCGACTTGATGAACCATGTGTTCAAGCAATACTTGAACCTATTTGTCATAGTCTTCATTGATTCCATTCTTGTCTACTTTCGTAGTGATAATGATCGTGCAGACCATCTCAGAATAGTATTACAGACACTCAGAGCCCATCATTTGTTCGCTAAATTTAGTAAATGTAAATTTTGGCTAAGGTCAGTAGCTTTCCTTAGTTATATTATTTTTGGTGATGACATTAGAGTTGATTCTTAAAAGATCAAAACAGTGAGAAACTAGTCCAGACCCTTCTCTCCATTAGATATTTAGAGTTTATTGGGTTTGGATGGCTATTACCGATGGTTTATTGAAGGATTTTAGTCTATTACATCCCTCATGTATAGATTGACTCAGAAGAAAGTTAAGTTTCAGGGGTCAGATTCTTGTGAGAAGAGTTTTCAAGAGTTGAAGACTTGACTTACTACAGCCCTAGTTTTGACTTTACCTGACAGTTCAGATGGATTTATTGTATATTTTGATGCTTCTAGAGTTTTCTTGGGGTGTGTTTTGATGCAAAGGGGTAAGGTTGTGGCCTATGCCTCTAGATAGCTTAAGCCCTATGAAAAGAATTATCCTACCCATGATCTTGAGTTAGCAATTGTTGTGTTTTTTTCTAGAAAAATTGAAGGCACTATTTATATGGGGTGCATGTTGATGTATTCACAGACCATAAAAGCCTGCAGTATGTATTTTTACAGTATGACATGAGTGTTTTTTGGATTCGGGCAAGGCCAACATAGTGGCAGATGCCCTCAGTAGGTTGTCCATGGGTAGTGTTGCTCATGTTGAGGATGGTAAGAAGAATTTAGTCTAGGAAGTTCACCAGCTTGCCAGACTAGGTATTTATTTGGTTGATTCGGCTGAGGGTAGTGTTTGGGTGCAAAATAGTTTGGAAGCATCTTTGGTTTTCGAGGTAAAAGAAAAGAAGGATAGAGATCCCAGTTTAGTTAAGCTGACAGAATCACTAAGAGATCATAAAGTAGAGGTTTTCTCCCAAGGGAGATATGGTATATTGCGTTTCTAGGGTAGGCTTTGTGTGTCAGGTGTAGATGGCTTGAGGCAGCGAATGTGCATTACTCTATTCATCCATGGGCCACTAAGATGTACCCGCAACTTTCTGAAAGTCTATTAAAGGAGTGAGATGAAGAGAGATATTGCAAATTTTATAGCTAAGTGCTCAATATGTCAGTAGGTTAAGATTAAACATCAGAAGCCTAGTGGGTCTATGTAGGAGTTCATTATTCCTACTTGGAAGTGGGAGGAAGTGAACATGGATTTCATGAAAGGTTTACCTCGTACTCGTCGTCAACATAATTCAATTTGGGTCATTGTGGATAGGATGACCAAATCAGCCCATTTCTTGCTAGTTCATACTTCTTATTCAGTCGAGGACCATGCTAGACTTTTTATCAAAGAGTGGTTAGGCTACACAGTTTCCCATTGTCCATTATTTTAGATAGAGGTACGAAGTTTACCTATAACTTTTGGAGAGCCTTCCAAAAGGGTCTTGGTACCCAAGTCCACCTTAGTACAGCTTTTCACCCTCAGATAGATAGTCAATAAGAAAGGACCATTCAGACTTTAGAAGGTATGCTGAGAGCGTGTGTTGTTAACTTTAAGGGTAGTTAGGATAACCATTTACCCTTGATTGAGTTTGCGTACAATAACAACTATTATTCCAGTATTCAGATAGCTCCGTTTGAGGCTCTTTATGAGAGAAGATTTAGATCTCCCATTAGTTAGTTTGAGGTAGGTGAGGCCACGGTAGTGGGGTCTGTCTTGGTGTTTGATGCCTTAGAGAAAGTATAGTTGATTAGAGAGAGGCTTAAGATAATCCAGAGTCACCAAAAATCTTATGCAGATGTGAGAAGGAAAGATCTTGAATTTGAGATTGGTGATTTTGTGTATTTGAAAATCTCTCCTATGAAGGGGGTAAAGAGGTTTGGTAAGAAGGAAAAACTTAGTCCCCGATATGTTGGTCCTTATAGGATTCTGAGTCATTTTGTAAAGGTAGCTTATAAGCTTGAGTTACCTATAGACTTAGCATCAGTGCATCCTGTGTTTCATGTCTCCTTGCTAAAGAAGTGTATAGGTGACCCAACAGTTGTAGTCCCTATAAAGAGTGTAGATTTTCAGAATAATCTCTCATATGAGGAAGTCCTAGTCAAAATCCTTGATCGTCAGATTCACAGACTAAGTAACAAAGAAGTTCCTTTGATTAAAGTTTTTTGGTGAAATTAGTCCGTTGAGGGAGCTACTTGGGAAGCAGAGGCAGACACGAGAACCAAGTATCCTCACCTCTTCTCCGTAAACTTAGACATAGCCTAAGGTAATAAATTTTCTTAGATTTACTATATTCCATACTCAATTACAGCTGCATAACATTCTCATATTATTCATGCATTCATGAAATAGTTCAGTCGTATGTCATGTCTCCAAAATTTAGTCATGCTTCAGTTATGCATGTCAGTGTAAGTACAGTTCCGCAGTTCCTCTCGATTCAGTCAGTCTCATTTGAGGATGAATGTTCCCAAGGGAGAGATATTGTAAGACCCCACAAAGACCTAGTCAATTCAGTCCCATATAGCTTGTAATAAGGGGTTCGAGACTTAGAAAAAAATTCAGCTAAGTGTTAAGACTTAGAATCAATTTTAGCCTTCGAAATTGGATGATCTTATTTTTTATTACTACGACCTTAGATTGTCAATTTTTAAGTTGATTCATGATCAGGGATATCAATAGGTCATCTTGGATGAGTTTCAGAATTTTTGGACATCTTTTTAGTTGTATTTGGATGACCAAAACAGCAAGCCAATGCGATCTCGACACATCGTGTTGGCTATTGCGTCGACAACATCGACGTAGCACATCGTCCATTGCGTCGACACCATCAACGCGACACGGCTCCTGCCACATTGCTGGGCATATTTTGCTCATTAAATTCAAAGGGCAATCAGGTCCTTTTCCCTAACCCAATTCAGCCAAAACATGAAATTAATCCTCCCAAAGGGCGAAATTCACTCATTATTCGCAAAATTCTTTCAAGAAATAAACCCTAGTTCATCAAGCTCAAGATCAAGTTCTCAGAAATCCTAACAATTCTCACGAAATTAATAATTAAGGTATGTTAGGTGTTCATCATTGGGTTTCCTTCCACCGTTGGATTTCAAGAACCCTTTTTAAAACAAGTTAATAAATTCATGATTTACATGCGCAAATTGGGTTGTATTCATGTTTGTGTTGTTTTATAGGTTTCAATTCAAGATTTAGTTATAAGTTTCATGAACACAAGATAGAATGTATGTTGATTGATGTAATTCCCACGTCAAAACCCTTTAAATAGCAAGTTTAAGTTATAGTCATGATGCTTATGTGTTGTTCATTATCATGTGCATTAATTATGCTCCCCGAGTGTTTGATAGAATGTCCATGTGAATTGAATAGTGTAATCATGACATGTTATCATGTGTTCTCACTTATGTACCAGTTCATGACCTCCAAGTGTTTAAACAAAATGTCTCAGTGATTGAATTGTGAACAATTGACTATTGCTATGCTTTCAAGATTTGCTATGTTTTATTATTGATGCTACCGAGTCCTGGGGGTGTTTATTACCTAAAATCTAGCTGTTTATTTAGTTGCAGTAGTTATAAAATGGTCCCAGTAAAGGTCAAGAATAGAATTACTCAGTCAGTTAACAGAAATCAATAAACTTAGTCCAGTACAGTCAGTCAACAAGATCAGTGTCAGTTCAATCAAGTCTAGTAAAGTATAGTAATCAGTTCAGTGTCAACTCAATTGGGAGTAGGATTCAACACTGAGCAAATCCAGGGATGGGAGCATTCATTCCAGTAGAGGGTTTGACCCTTAGTAGAAGTTTCTGTATTATAGAACTATGTAGACAGTGTAGGGTAAGTCGTCCTCCTGCCAGACTAGGGTTGATGCAATCATATATATATATATATATATATATATATATATATATATTTCATGAGTCTTTCTAGCAGATTAGGGTTGACCCAGCATTGTTAGTATCCCGTGAAAGGTTCTAACACCCCTCCAACTGGGGTCACAGGTTGGACCCCAAATTAGTCTATACCGGGGTATGACAGTTAGATGAACACTCCCACAGTTACAGTTTCAGTCTCATTAGTTAGTAAAGAACTCAGTCAGTTCTACAGAACCATGGGTATCAGTTATCAATACTTAGCCATCAGAATTCAGTACTCAGCATCAGTATAGTCTCAGATACACAGTGTATACCAATATGAGCAGCATTACATATTTCGTTATTCAGTAGTTATAGTTTTGCATGTACTCTTATCTAGTTACATCATTATGTTTATTCAGTCAGTTATCATCTCATGCATATAAACCAATGTATATCATCCTTACCTTACTTAGCGTACCAGTACATTCCACGTACTGATGCATACTCTCTTTTGCACTATGATATCTCATATCATAGGTTCAGATACATAGGTTCCCGGCCGTACTTAGTAGCTAAGGATATCAACAACAGTTATAGTGGTGAGTCCTCATATTTTGAGAACAGAGTTTATTTATTTCAGTAGTTCAGTAGTTATTTCAGTTAGAGTTAGTTGGGGATTTGTCCTATCAACTCCATATTAAGACAGCTAGAGGCTTTCAGACTAGCATATTCAGTTTTCAGATGTTATTATCCATTATACTCAGCATTATTTTAGTATTTTGAGAACCTTAAGGCATTTTTAGATTTTTTTCGTATATATTTCAGTATTATATTCAGTGCTCGCAACAAGTACCAGGGTGCAGTCTCGAGGCATTACAGTATCAATTTTTGTGCAACTTTTGTACGCATTTATGCCTTTTTGTACACTTGTGGAGGTTTTGGGGGGGGGGGGTAATAAATTAGTTTTAAAAAGCATATGCTTCTGTCAAATACGTTAAGCCAAACCTTGGCTCAAAAAGGTCACCTAATTAGGATGCGTATTTATTATAATATGCTTGTGTGATATAGCTGTTCTATGTGTTATGTTGATACAAATAAAAGGCGAATTGATCCAATCTCATTTTTTATAGAGCATCTCTAGGTAGAAATATGCCCCACTATACAAAAATTTGACCAAACATACTCTAAGTCTCCCAAGTCTCTCAGAAAGTACGCAATCATTCTCAAAATTTCCTCTTATCATTTTAGGATTATTGACTATGGACTTAGAAGAAGCCATTGCATGAAGGATCAAAAAAAGTAATAGGAAAATTACTGAAGTTAAGAGAAAATTGGTGGAGTTAGTTCGAACTACGTATGGCAGATTTCTCCTTTGTGAGTTACGTAGGTAGCCTTTTGACCCGACCCTATCTTCAAAAACTCTATGGTCTTCTACTTTCTTGAAAGAGGAAATAAGGTGGGAAAGAAGAAGAGTTGAACCTTCATGATAAATTTCACTTATCCATATCAATGAGCAAAATCTTGTTCATTGAAATTCTTAACTCATCATTGCTCCATAGATCAATTAGTATGAGACGAGGAACAACTTTATGTGTTTACTTCTTGCCTTATCATCTTGCCTTTTTTATTAATAATGGAATCTAAAATGTTAGTCTTTGAGTTATTTTTACTTTGAAGGTAATAGAAACTACTCTCTTCTGGCATAAAAAGGCCCTACTTCACCAGATCAAAGTGAGTAAGCTATTCCCCTTTTGACTATAGCTTCGTTACAGGAAAGGAAAAATAACTTATAGTAAAACTGGACTTGACCAGGTATTTTTCAAAACCTATAAACGATGGTCTTGAGGATGGGATAGGGAAAATATGATGCTATCATGGAAGAATTTTCTAAGATTAACGAAATCATGAAAGATGAATTAGAGAAAATGTTGTTGAACTGAACTTCTGCTTCACTTAATATTCCCCAATCAATAGATAAATAGAAAAGTGAAATATAATGTTTTCACAAAGAAGGTGGTAGTACGGATAAGGTCTGATACCTACCCTTTAAGTTTTTTAAAAGACATAGACTTACACTTGTGCGGGTCATAATGAAAGTTTGTAAATATTTTCTCAAAATTTAACAAAAGCCTCCTCTATTGTGAAAATCTTTAGTGCTTATTTTTGATATTGTCAAAAATTGCCTTATTTTTTTTTTTGAAAAAAGTGACATGTCAAGGGATGAATTTACAAAGTAAGGTGAATGGAAATACTATGACGAGGAGCGTTTAATAGAAGATATAGAAAAGTTTGAAAATTGGTAGAAGCCCATCCTGGAGGAAACTAAAATAGTCAACCTGGGCGACCACGATGAAGTCAAGGAGCCAAAAGTTAGTGTTTACTTAGCAGAGGCACAGAAAAGAGAACTTATCCACTTGCTACAAAAATACATTGACATATTTGATTGGTCCAACAATGATATGCCATGCTTAAGCACTAACATTGTGTTGTATAAGGTATCAATCAATCCCAAGTTTGATCCAGTTAAGCAAAAGATGTAAAAATTCAACTCAGACTTAAATTTGAAATCAAGGAAGAAGTGATGAAGTAAATTCAATCTAAGTTTGTGGAAGTCACAATATATCCAACATGGCGAGCAATACTATTCCAGTTCCAAAAAAAATGGTAAGATCAAAATCTGTGTTGACTACAGAGATTTGAATAGAGCCAGTCCTATAGATAATTTTTCATTGCCTGACATCCATATCCTCATCGATAATTGTGCGAAGCATGAAATACAGTCATTTGTGGATTGTTTTTCTGGGTATCAATAAATATTAATAGATGAGGAAGACACAAAAAAGACAACTTTTATTATGACTTAGGGAGTTTATCATTACATGGTAATGTTGGTTGGTCTCAAAAATGTTAGTGCAACATACATGAGATCTATGAAAACAATCTTTCATGATATGATTCATAGAGAAATTGAGATGTACATGGATAATGTAATCATTAAATCTCAAAAGATTTCAGATCACAGAACACGCCTAGGAAAGTTCTTCAACCGATTGAGAAATTACAACTTAAAGTTGCACCCTGTTAAGTGTGATTTTGATGTTCTAATCGGGAAATTACTAGGGTTCATTAGTCAGTAGAAGGGGCATCGAGATTAGTCCATCCATGATCAAGACAATTTAGGATTTACTGCTACCAAGGATCAAGAAAGAGGTTATAAGTTTCCTGGGTTGTTTGAATTACATTAGTAGGTTCATTGACTAATCGACAGTTATATGTGAATGAATTCTTAAGATGTTGAAAAAAGATGCATTGAACAAGTGGACAGAAGAGTGTCAGAAGGCTTTTAATAGAACAAGGATTATTTGTCTACTCTGCCTATTTTGGTTCCATCAAGGGAAGAAAGTCCATTATTTCTTTACCTATCAGTATCAGAAAATGCTTTTGGATGTGTCCTTAAGTAACATAATAAGATCGGTAATAAAGAGAAAGCAATCTACTACTTGAGTAAAAAGTTCACGCTATATGAGGCTCGCTACACTCTTGTAGAAAGGACGTGTTGTGATTTGACCTTGGTCGTACAAAGGTTGAGGCATTATCTATCCTCATATATGATGTATCTCATTTCCAGAATGGATCCATGGAAGTATATATTTTAGAAAGCCATGCCCACGAAAAAGTTAGGCAAATGGCAAATGTTGCTGAGTGAGTTTGATATCGTACATGTGACTCAAAAGGTAATCAAGGGGAAAGCCTTAGTGGATCATTTAGCTGAAAATCCAATTGATAATGAATATGAGCCACTTCAAACTTACTTTATAGATGAAGAAATTTTATTTTTGGGAGAAGATATTGTAGAAACATACCCCGAATGGAGATTGTTTTTTGATAAAGTGTTCCACTTTAAAGGCCTAGGAATTGGAGTAGTTTTGGTGTCAGAAATAGGCCAACACTATCCAGCAACCGCTAAATTATGCTTCCCGTGCACTAATAATATGGTAAATATGAGGCTTGTATCCTTGGCCTCAAGTTAGAACTTGATATGGGTGTTCGAGAATTGCTAGTCATTGGAGACTCAAATTTGCTAATTCACCAAGTACGGGGAGAATGGGCAGTAAAGAACTCTAAGATTGCCCCTTATGTAGAACTGGTACAGGATTTGTGTGGAATATTCAAGGAAGTTGATTTTAGACATATCCCGAGGATGCAAAATGAGTTTTCTAATACTTTGGCTACTATATCCTCCATGATTCAACACCCGGATCAGAGTTACATTGATCCTTTAGAAATAAGCTTTAAGGAACAACACACATATTGTGCACATGTCAAAGAAGAACCCAATAGAAAGCCATGGTAATTTGATATTAAGAGGTATTTAGAATATGAAACATATCCTGAAGAGGCTAGTAACAATCAATAGAAGACAATTCTGCATTTGGCAAAGAATTATTTTCCAAGTGGGGAAATTCTTTGTCGAACAACTCTAGACTTAGGATTTCTAAGATGTGTTGATGTTGGGAAGCTACAAAACTAATAAAAGAAGTACATGAAGGAGTCTGAAGGCCTCATATGAATGGGTTTTTCCTTTCTAGAAAGATTCTGAGAACTGGTTGCTTCTGAATGGCTATGGAAAATGATTGTAGCAAGTAAGTGCAAAAGTGCCTCAAAATGCCAAATACACGAAGATTTGATTCGGATGCCTCCACATGAACTTTATTTGATGATATCACCTTGGATTTTTGTAGTTTGGGGAATGGATGTTATTGGACCAATAATGCCACCAACATCAAATGGGCATAGGTTTATTTTGGTTGCTATTGATTATTTCACCAAGTGGGTGGAAGCTGCCCCATACAGAGTCATGGAGAAGGTGGTTATAGATTTTGTCAAGAACAACTTGATTTTCCAATTTGGAGTGCCGAAATTAATCATTACTGATAATAGTGCTAACTTGAATAGTCACTTGATGAATGAGATTCGTGATCAATTCAAGATTGTTCATCACAACTCGACCGCAAATCATCTACGGATGAATGGATCTGTGGAAAACACCAATAAGAATATCAAAAAGATATTAAAGAAAATGGTCAAAAATGATAGATCATGGCACGAGATGTTGCCTTATTCTCTGCTAGGGTATCACAAAATAGTTCAAACTTTAACTGGGGCAACTCTTTATCTACTTGTTTATAGGAATGAAGCTGTGATACCTGTCGAGGTTGAAATACCTTTCTTAAGGATTATTCCAGAAGCCGGATCAAGCAACAAAGAATGGGTTCGTGCTCGCTATGAAAAATCTTATTGATTGATGAGAAGAGGATGGTTATTGTGTATTATGGTCAGTTGTATCAACAAAGAATGACCCGTGCCTTTAACAAGAAAGTAAGAGTTCAAACATTTAAAGTTGGGAAATTGGTTCTCAAACACATATTTTCTTATCAATAAGAGTACAAAGGCAAGTTTTCTCCAAACTGGTAAGTACCATACATATTTCGTAAGGTATTATCAGAAGGAGCTATGATCCTATCTGAGATGGATGGTCAAGAGTGGACAAAAATGCGATAAAGAGATACTATGCTTGAAGAATGTTTTGTGCTTTTGTTTTCTGTGATTATCTGTTATTGCCTTCATGATAGTAGTTGTTTTTATGATGAGTAATTGCCTAGAGTCCTTTTCTTTTATTAAGGAACTACGTTTGACCTAAATTTCTAAGAAAGGAATACGTAAGCGGCGTATGTCAGCTTCGGTCAATCCCTTAGGAGAATTTACTTTTTTCTTTTATGTATGAACTACGTGATAACCTAAATTCTTAAGAATGAGATACATAGGCGGCCTATGTCAGCTTCGGTCAACCCTTTAGATTTTTCTATATATCCCTGGCGTAGTCCTGAACTATGTTTGACCTGCTTCAACAGAATATGTAAACGCCCCAATGGCTTGGTCATAACACTCTAGAAAATAGTATCTGGGGCAGAACTTTTGTGAAGGAATATCAAAAATTCAAAAGAAGAAGATCATCATCCAACAAAAAGAATGAAGATAAACAAAGACTTCGAACCTCTCAAGACAAGACCATTATTAAACCGGGGAAGAAATTTTGAGGATGTCCTCAAAATTTCCACTAAGCACCGGAATTTATTTTGAATTCCCTAGCACCAGAAGTCAAAGGCAATCTTTAGAAATCACTTGCTCTAATATAGTCTAAATGGACTAAATCACCAGCTATGCCAAATCTTCTAGTAGATCTCCCTAGCAATGATGATGAGTTCCTAGAAATCCTCCATTAGAATGTCAAACATATATGAGCCTCAAAAGAAAGATGTTTGTTGAGCTAGTACATGACAAGACTGACAGAGATTTTCTAAACCTTTTTGCATAAATTTTTGATATTAGGTTTTCAAAATCAAGACTATTTTTGAAAATCTATACATATATTTTTACTTAGTGATTGCATAAGTATTATTGAAACGGGGAGTCAGGGAAGAAGTCCAAACATGACGGAGCACTCAAAAGACGGCAAGGAGTAAACCAAAGATCGAATAAGGTCAGCACAGAGTTTCATAAAAAACTAACCATTTTTTTGTGGATGTAGGGATCAATACACAAAAAATGGGAATATTCTTAAAAAAATTTAGAAAAATCCCAAGAGAATTGGGAACCACACCAAGCATATATTGCTTAAGAATGGTATTTTTGGGTATCCCTAAAGATGGGGTTGTTCATCTCATTTCAAGAGATTGTGAATGACAAACAAAGGTGCCTTATCCTCTTTATGAATATTTCATTAAGAATTTCTCTAAAAAAATAGTCACTAGTAAAGGAAACTTTGTGCCTATTAAATACTTACTTTGAGCGTAGGTGCATTCAAAAGAGTCAACACAGTACATACAATAATCAAGAGGATCACTCAATACAAGGAAGAACACAAAGCCATCCTCAAAATCCACCTTGAAGTGAGGCAAACAGTATTTGAGTAATACCCATAAAGGGATTTTAACCCATTTACTTGCATCCGGTGGATCCTCTATTTAAATATTTTTTCAAAAAGAGAAGATTAATAGTGGACTAAGTCATTCAAATTACAATACTGATTCAGATTATGATGCTAAGTATTTGTCATTAAACTGTCATAGAGCTTAATTATGCCGCCAGTGAGAGCAACATTATGTCTACTAACTTTCTACCTTGAGTACAAGTGCATGCAGAAAGCAAAAGTACAGATAAAATGGACTCAGGTGAAACTATTTTCAAATTACCAAGAGGCCCATTTCATATCATCTCATTACCGAGAGGGCCATTTCTGCCATTACCTAGAGGGATATTTCATTTTATTTTATTTCCAAGAGGGACATGTCGAGAGGGATATTTTATATCATTTTATTGCCAGGAGGATCATTTCATTCCATTTCCAAGAAGGCCATTTCATATAATCTCATTGCTGAGAGGGCCATTTCATACCATTACCAAGAGCGACATTTCATATTATTACATTGCCCAGAGGGACATTTCATGCCATTTCCTAGAAGTCCATTCATATCATTACATTATCGAGAGGGCTATTTTATTCCATTGCCAAGAGGACCATTTTATTTTATTCCATTGACAAGAGGACCATGCCAAAAGGGCTATCATAGTATTCAACTAACTCTCTATAATCGCTCATCTTGCAAGACAATAATTTCTAATCATGGAAGATGCTTTGGAGCACCAATACCATACGAAGATAGCATAATTTGGTGTCAAGAATATCTCAGCATTTTATATCCATTGACCACGCAAAGGCTATATAGCCCAATGTCAAGGATATCTCATCATTTTATGAATTAGCATCTGAATGCATCAAAAACACGTGATTCAAAGGTATGTATTTAAGTCGCTATCTAAAGGCAAATGACATATGAGATTTTATAGAAATTGACAATTCGGGGTTATCTATAAGTCATACTACTTGAAATAGGATAGTGTACAATATTACCTATGAGTTGATAGTCCATAGGTCATCCGTAAGTCGCAATAATATCCTAACCGAATAGTGTGTAAGGTTACCCAAAAATTGATAGTCCAAAGGTCATCTATAAGTCATAACTAAATCCCTTACCAAAGAATATACGAGATTACTAAATTGATATGTCTGAGGGTTTTATAGAAGCCGCATTATATCCATGATAGATTATGCGTAGGATTACCCAAATATTACCAATTTGAGAGCTATCTATAAGTCATATTATATCCAAGGTTAGATAATATGCAGGAATATCTTAGAGCCAGCGATTGGAGGGATATCTGTAAGTCATCTCTTATCCAAGTTTGGATAATGTGTAGGATTACCCAAAAGATAGAAATTCAAAGGATATCTATAAATTTCCACATATCCAACATCAAATAATGTGCAAGATTATTCAACTATTGACGATTCAAGGGAAATCTACAAGTCATATCTATACGAAAGATGCACAAGATTTACCCGAAGTCATATGTAAAATATTATTGTCAATAGACGAAGAGGTTATCATTATACATATGACAAGAATTATAGGTGATCAAAAGGGTTTCCATATCAGTATAAGATTAAGCGGTTGCAGATACCATTCTACACAAAGTGTCATCGGTGTCCAAGAAGACCACCTCACTTTGAAGACATATCCAATAGATAAAAGAGATATTTTATTCAACAACCAAGAGGGTTGTTGTGTTTGTTATTGCAACTTATTTCCCTTCAAATAGGTACATGAGGGGACAACTTTACTTTTTGAATAGCAATTCACATGGAGATATGGTGAAAAATTATATACCCCTTTTGTGAATTGTGTTTATTACTAATTATTTTTGTTTGAGATATTGTCGAGAGCTTCTGACAGGAGAAAATCTCAAATAAAAACTATAGGTGCAGACGACTCCAAAATGACGCAGTATGTGGAACTTTTTCTTAGCTACAAAATTGGACATGGTCTAGAGAGGGACTTCAAACTCTTTGGACGCAAGCTTAAGGAAGATTGCCACCACCATAAAACCATACCCCTATTATAAGGCATATGGGTACTTTGGGATATTTTGATTTTTAGCTTCACTTTTGAAATATTTCTAAACTCATACCAAGGGTAACCTTCTCTTTCCTTCAAATCCGAGTGATAACACACTCAGAGTTTTGGAAATTATGCCTAGGTAGAATCTTACCTATGGATGTGAAGAGCTCCATGTTTATGGTTAAGAGCTTACAAGACTCCTTTTCATAATTTGAACGACTTGTCACTTATTTTGAGCCAAAGATCATCTGAAATAAAAGATTATCTTTTATACCAATTGAGTTGTACTACAAGTAGTCTGATTCCCTAGTCGCAGTGATATGTAGGTTGGGCTCTATGTTAAAAATTCAACTGCATTGTAACCTCTCCCTAAATCCCCTTATCACCAAGATTTTTAGTCTTATCAAAAACTCAAAAACCAAGATAGCTTGTGAATTTTTTATAAATTGTGCTTAAAAATCAAGATTTATGAACTGGAAGTGGCTTTACTTCTTATGAAACCTGAGATATGTAGGAAATCCGATACCGGAGTCCGACCATAACTCTAAGAAACTTATGCGAAAACCAACCTCTTTCAAAAATAAATTTATGGGTGGACAAAAATTAGGAACGTTAAACTCCCTTTGCCCAGGGTTACTTGTATCTACCCTTGTCCAAAGGGAGGGGTAGCTATTGGCACCTAAGTTTTGCCCTCCATGACTAAGTTTAATTCCGAGTTTCTTTGATTTAAAAAAAAATTACAACATTTATTTTATCCGACTAACAAAACTATTCAAAATATTTATCTGGATAATTTTGGGGATTTTAAGTGACAATTATATATTTTTGTATTCGCATATATGAAATCATATAATTATTTTACTTAAATAACTATTTTACAAAAGAAAAAATTTAAATCAAGGGTTATCTTGAAAATTGATTTAAATGGGTAAAATATTGATTTAAAAATAATTTTTCATCAAAAATAATTTATTTCAAAATTATTTATTTGATTTTATTGAATCAAGAAGCTCGGGATTGACTTAGTCGTTAATTTATTTCGAATTTTATTTTAATTTAGTCAATTCTTTAAATTGAACAATAGTTGAAAGCAATTCGGCCATAATTGCAATGCAATTGGTCAATTGCATTTTTATTTGACTAAAATTCAATACAATTGTGTAATTTTTTCATTTGTTGTCTATTTAATAAATAGCCAAACTTATTCCTTTCTAACTCAACAATCCCTTTTCTTTCTTTCTAATTTGGGCCAGCCTAACCCATCCAAAAATAATACAATAACAGATCAGGCACAAAACAGCTGCCCAATCCCATTTCATACACCACCCGGCCCACTTCCTGTTTCTTCTTCATTAACTATGCGTACAAACAACGTACAATATTTACAACAATGAATAGTTTTAATGTATAATTTTAACCCGACATGACCCCACATCGACAACAAACTGACCTGACACCAGAACTCGATAACTCAACCCTAACCCATTTACAACAGCTTCAGCAACGGTTGATACCAAATAAACTCGTACCAATAGAAAATAATAACAACATCCACCAAAATCAATCTTAATCCCAAAATTCAAAATTTATACTAGATTGTACAATTCTACCTTAACCTTATCCTTTTTTTCATTTTTGAAAGAGAAAATGCATTGTTTCCATCCTAAACTATACATAAAATTATGAGAGACACCCAAACTTTAAGAGGGTCCTATTTCCCCCTGGACTAATTAAAATTATATTTTTGGCAACCTTAGTGCCTACATGACACATACGTGTGTCTACGGGACCTTCAGTGTGTTGATTCACTGATGTGCCATGTATGTGCCATATAGGCACTAAGGTTGCAAAAAACATGATTTTAATTAGTCCAGGGGTAATAGGACCCTCCTTAAGTTCAGGTGTGTCTCAGCAATTTTGTGTATAGTTCAGGGTGGAAACAAAGTATTTTACCTTTTTAAAATTCAAATTTGTACTAGATTGTACAATTCCACCTCATCTTACCTTCCAACAAATCTTACACTCAATTTTAAATTCCCAAAACCACCCCTAAGTTCTTTCTTCCATAGTAGTGGGTTCAAAGAATTGAATCCTCATCCTTTCTTATAAATAGTACCACTATTTTGGTAGAAAACCAAGTCTCAAAGAGTGAAAAAATTTTTGAGCAAAGAGTTAAAATTTCTTAGTAAAATTTTTTCAAGTGGTAGGCTAATCGGGATTTTCACAAGATTTCTTTCCGGTGGTGATCAAGACTCCAAAGAAAGCTTGAAGTCCTATTTTGCTGCTCCAAAAACGATAAACACAACTTTCCCTTTTAGTTTTGTTATCATTTTTTTCTTTATCTTCTTCTTCGTAGTTTCATAGTTGTAATTTTATTTGTTGGGATTATTTGCTGTAAATGGCCTTGAAGGCCATGGATGTTGTGATATTAATATTATGGTTATTTTTATGTTCAGGGTATAAAATGAGCTAACAATAACTAGATGTGTTTCTTTGGCTTTCTTCTTTAATTATTATGATTAGATGAAAAACGTTTCGACCTTTGCTTGATTAAAATATGTACTCATGTCTTGTTTAAATTAGTTATTGATGTTCGCTTTAGCATGTAAATTTGTTTCTTTTATGCCGAAAAGAATAGTTATTATTATTTGTTTCGCCTTAACAAATTAGATAAATAAAGTTTTGACCTTTTCTTGATTAAAATACGTACTCATGCCTTGTTTAAATTCGTTATAGGATATGTTTTCTTTAGCATGTAAAATTATTTCCTTTTTGTCGAAAAGAATAGTTACTACTGTTCATTTCTCCTTAACAAATTAGATGAATAAAGTTTCAACCTTTGCTTGACTAAAATGCGTACTCATGCCTTGTTTAAATTTGTAATTGAATATGTTCACTTTTAGCATGTAAAGTTGTTACCTTTATGTAAAAAAGAATAGTTACTATTGTTTGTTTTGCCTTAATAAAATGATAATTGTCTAAGTCAAGAACTTGTCATCTGCTTGCAAATTATTTCAACGGATTTTAAAATTCTCATATGAGAGATGAAGTGCTAGCTTTATTTAACATCCAAGATGTTTATTCCTTTATTATTTGCACATTTTTTGGTCAAAATGATAAGAAAATTTGAACTTTTGTGGCTAAATAAAATTATTTAGATACTTTCGAGTCATGCATAGTATGATTCTTGAACGATATTTCACTTCTGGAGATGCTAAAATTTTATTCTAATTTTTCTTACTCCCTTTGATTTGTTATATGTTCTCTTTGTGTGTGCAAAGACTTTACTCGTGTCTCTCTTTGGTCCATAATATCAAAAGAGAATTAACGATGTCTTAAAAGATTAAACTATGGGTCGTCACATCTTTTTCCCTAGAATGTTGATAGTAATTTAAATGTATAAATATCCGTTATCGACGCCTTAATTGAAATGTTAAGATTCCCTTTCTTGAAAAAATAGCCTTCACTTTCCTTTTGTTACATGATTAATGTCTATATTTGTGATATCTTGCTTGTTCGATTTTAAATACCATGGGTATTTTTCTAATTGTCTCATCCCTTTACTTTTGAATTCATACGTTATGTATTCTTGCATTAATCTACTGAATGTAGCCTTCTTCCTTTTACCTTTATTCATTCTTAATATGAATGTGAATCATGAGGCATGTAAGTGTGCGTCCTTGCTTTGCATTTTATTTGTTGACTCTCATTCTTGTTATATGTGCACAAGTATGCTTGTCATTGTCATTCAAAATCGGCTTGATATTTTCTTTTGCTTTGAAATATGTCACTTTTGTGCCTTGCACATATATTAATTACTTTATCTCTTCTTTTCTTGAAAAAATGTCTTGAGTTCAAATGGACTCTTTCTTCTTTTCATTTTATAATGGGCCAGTGAGGCCCAACTTCTTGAGTCAACCCTCTCAAGATTGACTTTCGAAAGAAGGATTTACTAGCTAGGGAGGAAGAAAATGAATCAAAAATCCACTAATGAAGTTACGGGGATTTTCACGCTTGAAAGTCTCGACTTTTATTATTGTAATGTTTAATTAATTAATTAATTAATTTTTTTGGGGCATCGAACCCAAAGTTGTAATATAATATAGGTGAAGTGGATTTTTGGTCCATCAATGTAACGCTCTGAATCTGGTACCCGAAATGCTACACAGTGCTTATGACCTGGAAGGACCACAAGCTAACCCATGACTGATATCTGTGCCTGTACACTGTATAATATACTGAAAAATGTGAAAATAAAGGTTGTAAGGCCATAAGGTTCATACTGAATCATAAATGAAATAGTAATGTCTGAATAGTGTGGTATATCAATACCAAAAAAAAAATTGAAAACAACTGATGTTTGAATCGAATCTGAAAGCCTCTAAGTACTGTCTGAATATGGAGTTGAAGGAACATGTCTCCAACTAACTCCATCTAGCAAAACTGAGCTAAAATAAATAATAACATAAAGTAATGATCATATCCTCAAAGGATGAGAACTCACTGTTAACTCTGACTGTGAAAACTGGGATGCTACTGATGCTCTGGAGCTCGTGCTTCTGAACCTATAGTATAAGATACCATAGCACAAATACATCAGTACTTTGAATATACTGGTATGCATGTGAGGTAGGCTGAATGCATGGGGTTCATATACATGAATAATACTAACTGGCTGACTAACATGAACATGAGAATGTATGCATGAATACATAATAACTGTAAATGAGATCGTGAAAACATGACTAATGAGTCTGACTACTGATAACATGAGTTTATTGAAATATCCGATAACATAGGTGACTATATCTAATAGTCCTAAACCTGATGGAACTAGCTGAGTTTCGTACTATATCTGAGTTGATCGTATCTGACAATCCTAAAATCTAAAGAACTATCTGAGTTCTTTTACTGAGACTGATTCTAAAACTATGAGAGATAGTTATGTAACCGATATGCCCCAAATATGCTATAATAGCTAAGTTAGGGTCCAATCTATGCCTGATTTGAAGGGTGTCAATACTGCTCGACTTGTAAAGACAAACTGTGGGTGACCCTCATCTGATAGTATCCCCTAAACGAGAATGGTGGGACCCTCATCTGACAGTGTTTATCCACCTCATCAACCCTCATCAAACAGTTTTGATGTCTCAACCTATGCTGGCTACATAGTTCTAGAATGCAAGGATGATTTCTAGGAATCGAACCCTTATCTGACAGTGTGTGTTCCCATCCTTGGGTTCACTCGGTGCTATGTAGCCAGCGTAGGTTGGGATGACCACTTGCCTTTGATTGAGTTTGCATACAACAACAACAACTATTATTCTAGTATTCAGATGGCTCCATTTGAAGCCCTCTATGCTGCCTATATAGCACCAAGTGAACCCAAGGATGGGAACACACACTGTCAGATGAGGGTGTGATTCTTAAAAGTCATCCTTGCATTCTAGAACTATGTAGCCAGCATAGGTTGAGACATCAATACTGTCCGATGAGGGTTGATGAGGTGGATAAACATTATCAGATTAGGGTCCCACCGTTCTTCTTTAGGGGACACTATCAGATAAGGGTCACCCACAGTTTGTCTCTACCAGTGGCATGGTATTGACACCCTTCAAATCAGACACATATTTGACCCCAGCTTAGCTATTATAGCATATTTGGGGAATGTCGGTTAGATAACTATCTCCCATAGTTTCAGAATCAGTCTCAGTAAAAGAACTTAGATAGTTCTTTAGATTTTAGGACTGTCAGATACGGTCAACTCAGATACAGTACAAAACTCAGCTAGTTCCATCAGGTTCAAGACTATCAGATATAGTCACCCATGTTATCAGATATTTTAATAAACTTATGTTATCAGTAGTCAGACTCATTAATCATGTTTTCACGATCTCATTTACAGTTATTATGTATTCATGCATACAGTCCCACGTTCATGTTAGTCAGCCAGTTAGTATTGTTCATGTATACGAAGCCCATGCATTCAACCTACCTCACATTCATACCAGTAAATTCAAAGTACTGATGCATTTGCGCTATGGTGTCTTATACCATTGGTTCAGAAGCATGAGCTCCAAAGCATCAGTAGAATCCCAGTTTTCGCGGTCAGAGTTAGCAGTGAGTCCTCATCCTTTGAGGACATGATCATTACTTTATGTTATTATTTATTTCAGCTCAGTTTTGCTAGAAGGAGTTAGTTGGAGACATGTTCCTTCAACTCCATATTCAGACAGTACTTAGAGGCTTTCATATTTGATTCCGACTTCAGTTGTTTTTAGTTTTGTTTTGGTATTGATATACCACACTATTCAGATATTATTATTTCATTTATGATTTAGTATGAACCTTATGGCCTTACATATTTTATTTTTGCATTTATTCAGTACATTATGAAGTGTACAGGCACAAATATCAGTCATGGGTTAGCTTGTAGTCCTTCAGCGTCATGAGCACCGTGTAGCATTCTGGGTACTAGATTTAAGGCATTACACTCAAGGTCTGAAAATGTAATACCCCAAGTTTTCATGTTCTAAGCCTCTCAAAAGATAGCCTATGAAGTTATCTTTCCAACGTTGTAAGTCTTGCCTTGATCTGAAATCATGGCAAGAAGTTATGGAATTTTTTCTTTAAGTGTCAATCAGTTGCCAGTGGTTACGACTCACTGATGACTCATAATCAGACCTTACGAGTCGTTATGAGTAATTGTTGTCATAATAGTGCTCAACCAATAATCTGTTCCAGTGGTTATGAGTCCAACACATGACTCGTAATCTAACATTACGAATCATTGTGTGGACTCGTAGCTGGACCAGTACAGGATCCAAGAATCAAGCCTCATGTTTTGGTGTTTATTAGTAACTTAAATATATTTTAAGGCCTCAAATAGCTCCTAGCTTATAGACAACTCAAAACATCCCTTAGCAATTAAATTCTTGGGATGTATATAACTATAGTCATCTTCAAATAAGCATAACTTTAGTTATAGTAAGAATTTCTAAGATCAAGATCCACCATTAGATAGATAATGTAGTTATCTTTCCAATGATATAAATTTTTCCTTAATCCAGTATCGGGATGAAAAGTTACGGCCAAAATACCAAAGCACTTTCAATGCTACCCATACTACGACTCGTAATGTCTCATTACGAGTTGTTGGGAGGGATTCGTAATCTGGAAAGTAAAGGCTGAAAATGGGTTTATGACTATGAGTCAAGATGTAACTCACAGCCAGACCTTACGAGACATGACCTAAGTCATTGGGATGGCTTCTAGACGTTTTTCAGATGATTCCAAAGTTTTTTTGATCTTTTCCCACTCTTTTAACCCAAAACTACATCATTTAAACTATTTACAGGCTGAATAAAAATCAAAAATCCCCCAAATCCATGACTCAATCATAACTCCACTTAGAGAAATCAAAAGGGGCAATTTTCTCTTTTCTCCAAGGAAACTAGGGTTCTTCAAGTTCAAGATCAATTCCAAGAAATTCATCAAAGGCTTCTATAATTAGGTATGTGGGATATTCATCAATGGGTTCCTTTCACCTATTGATCCCAACTCTTTTAGGTTCAAGTATGTATTATACTCTAATTTATGATCAAGTTCAATGTAAATCATGATATTCATCCATGTTTCCTCTTTAGTTTTACATTGAGGACATGTTAATAGTTTTATCCTATGTGAATCAAGCTCCCATATTCTTGAAGTTCCAAAGCCCCATGTCATGTTTAGTCAATATCATGTTAAATTCTCAAATTATGCTTTGAACTATATAAACATGATATTTTCCCAAGGTTAACTCATTCCCACATTTAAGTTCATGTAATTTATCAGACTATTGAAATGTCTCATGTTTTGGGTCTTTGAATTATGACTTTATATCACTGTTTTAAGTGTAGTTATCAAATTTTATAATCATTCAGTGCTGGCGGGTTATGAACACCCGATACCTACATGTTTACTTATGTTTAAAAATTTTAAGTAATGAGTTAGTCAACTCATGATTTTATTGTTATACCCAATATTATTTCATGTTAAAATTATCAGTTTTACATGTTCATGATTTCTTCAAATTAGGAATGCACTGTCAGTTTTAAAATACCTTATGTGAGGAAATCAGTTATCAGTGTATGCATCCATTAGTATTTCAGTGTCTTTCAGTTGGGAGTAGAATTTAGCACGGAGAGAAAAGTGTGGGTTCAGTGCATCCTACTTCCCAGAAACTACGTGTCACCATAGGTTTAGGGGCCTTGCCAGAGAGAGTTTCCCTTTGCCCAATATGGGCCCAGTTTATTGATTACTCCAGCTCAGGTTCTACTCTGATGGCAAGGGTAGAACAACCCTTCTCAACGTGGGTCAGACGTTGGACTCCATGATAGCTCACATGGTTTATGTCGATTACATGATAACTCCCATAATTTTAGTCAATAGTCAGTCTATACCAGTTCAGGTTTGCTTAACAAAGTAATCATGTTTCAGTTATTCAGATATCAGTAATTCAATTTTACAAATCACTTCAGGATATTTTTTACTTGGTCTTGCATTTATCTTACATATTCATTTTTTCATGCTCAGTATTCATACATGTTCCTTAGTTTAGTTTTATAGCATATTTAGCTTTACATGAGATTTATATGTAGTATTCATGTTTCTACCGCTCCCCAGTTTACAGAATTATTTTTGGTTCATGATTTATAAATCTCACTATGACTTATAATTTTCACGTATAGCCTTGTTTTAAATGTGTGTTTCAGCAAATAGCTTATATCTTTTGTATTAAATCCTGTTTTACATATTTCCATGACTTAGTACATGTACCCATATACTCAGTACATTTCAAAGTACTGATCACATATATGCATTTGTGGATACATTTCTTCATGATATAGGTACCTGATGTAGTCCATACACTAAAGTTAAACAGTTCACAGCATTCAACCAGCAGGTGATGAGTTCTCTAATTTCAGAAACTCCAGTCAGTTGTAGTTCATGTACAGTATTATTCTTATGTATTGATTCGTGGTAGTTGGAGGCATGTCCTATCCACCTATAATCAATATAGTAGAGTCTTCATAGATAGTCAGTTAGAGTCATGATATGTAATTCAAGTTCTTTCTTCAGTTTTATCATGTTGTAAACTTTATCAGTATTACATTCATTCAAATTTTCTCATGATTATGTTTTCGCTCAACAAATTTTGATTTTATTTACATTAAAAATCAGTTGCTCAAGTAGTATGTCAATACATGGGTTAGCTAGAGATCATTTGTGGCTCTAAGCACCGTGTTACGACTAGGAGGTAGTCTTGGGTCGTGACAGAAAATTAGTTTAGGATAGATTGTGGGCCAAAAACCCAAGTATTTAATTTAGGATGGATTGTGGGCCAAAAACCCAAGTATTTAGCTTAGGACAGGTTGCGGGCCAAAAGCCCAAGTATTTAGATTAGGATAGGAAAAAGCCCAAGTACTTAGATTAAGACAGGTAAAGATGGGTCAAAAGCACAAATGATTAGCTTAGGACAGGGTTTATTGATTTAGGCCCACGATCATAAATCTCTTATTTTTCCTTTACCCCTTTCTATGTTTACATGTTGTTTGCTTATTTAAACTAGTTAAATTCCCCCACTAAGTCGTCAAAAGCTGATTTTACATAAACCTCAAAAAAATATTTTCTTAATTAATTTCTTTTCAAAAACTAATTTCTTTGCTCAAAGTTAGTCAAAGAGTTATTTTCAAATAATCTGGATAACCGCAAGTTAGCGTACGTCTTAGGTGCATTAAAAATCTTCCTAAAACGTTAATAAGAACCTCTTATCTGGGATTTTTGTGAAAAGACTTAAGTCTTTTTTCTGCTTAAGACTTAGAATTTCTTTTAAAAGTTTTATTAATTTCTTTTCAAATAAATTAAGTGGCGACTCTGTAATTTCATAAATTATTTCAAAATTTTCTTTAAAGTTTTGAAATGGTTTAAGTAGTCAAAAAGAGATAAAACACATTGCTCAAACAACTAAAACTCAACCTCAGTAACCAACTGGCCTCCAATTGAACCAAAGAAGGCTAATGCAAACAAATCTAAACCACCACACACTAATACCACACCGATACTAGCACAACTAGGTAGAAAATCATCCAAGCTAAATGGAATCCTAGGCGTAAATCATGCAACCAACTTCGACATCCAAATAAAACTTTTTTTTGTCTTTCAAAACTTGTTATCTACTCTGAACCATACAAAATGTCATCTAAGCCCTGTCCGCACAACTATATCACACTAACCTCAAAGAACTGAATGAAGATGATAATAATCCCATAAGGTGCTTCCTAGATACACAAATAAGGATGACCAATGTTTGTAACCTTATGCCAAGGCTATAACTGGTCTGGATGACCTTAATAATTTAAAGTTAGGAGTTTGAAGCACAACCATTTAGCACTGAATGATCTTATATAGGATGTTCCATTAATAGAGAATGAAGCCATGCCGAGTCTAACTAGATTATACTACATCCACTGAGTAGATCATCTAAAATTCTGACGAAAACTGAAAATCAAGGTCAAAAGCAAAAGAAACCATCCTTAAGTGCCAATGGATCACCGTCTAACCTTCTATCAACCCCAGTCAATTAGAACTAAACAAGATTGAATAGGTAGACACGAATTAGGCTTAGCCATTCTATAGGTGAAACCCTAACTGAGACAAATCTAAAAACGAAGGTTGCACCCAAACTCCATAACTCTTAGTTGAAATTTAGACATATAGGTTGAACAGTTCGACCTCAACTATACATACTAATTTTGTAGATAGGTAAGCATCCACACTTCAAATCTATCATAACACTCAAGCTGTCATTCTAAGATGTCAAATCCAAACTGAAACCAATAAGTCTAACCCAAGGGCAAATACCCAACTCAGCCTCACTATCCAAGGTCAAACATATCCCAACTAAATCTTGTTAGAGCCAAAATCGAATGTAACTGAAGAACAAAATCATAACATAGGATAAACCATAGGCTGAAAATGCAAGCAACCCACTTTATATCTGCTGGAAGGAAGGAATCGCCAAAGCAAACAATTAACTCACCAAGGATGCAAATTGTACTGGTAATAGCCAAAACTCAAACAGCTCAAAGAAATGCAACCTAGTCGAAAACTGATCAATCCAACTCTCCATATCAACAATCAATAACGAAGTTTCCAACTTAAGAAGCAGTTAGAGAAAAGATCATCGATCTCCACCTTCTTTAACTCCAATAGAACATGAACCCCATCACAGCAATAATGGAGTGTCCAACTCCACACCAACACCAAGATCAAAGTTATAACCAAGAGATGAACCTAACGAACCTAAAAATAAAGTCTAAGAACTCTGAACATCAACATCAAGACCACTACCCAGCAATGAACTAACTAAATTGGAAGAACGGATCCCAAACTAGCTAACCTCAAAAACAAACTATATAACTCAAATCATCAACTCTAGAACCATAACAGAACCAAGGAAGGCTAACATACCTCCACCTTTATAGCCTCTCAACAATTGACCTATCATCACCAACATGAGAGAAAAATGGCGAACCTCACCTAGCTTCAAAAGAGACAACCATCCAGCCAAGCTAGCCGCTTAGGCTAATGAATTAAAATTAGGGGGGGGGGGGGATTCTAACTATATAATGCTAGTTTAGTCATCTATAAAGTAAGGATTGATCAATATAAAATAATAAAAATAATATCAACAATAATGTAAACATTAGCATAAAGAGTAGGTGGAACCAAAAACGAAATCAGAAGGCCAATATGCCAAGGTAAATGAAACTCGAACCCAAATGCTACACCCCTAGTAATTATCAACACCGATCTAATTTATCCACTACTAAAAGAGATCATCTATGGGGGTAGTCACAATACTATAAACTGTACACCAGAGCACACAATAATCAACATAAACCTACCAAGGCACATAATTATCACTGTGTACGAAACTCATAATACACTCAAATAAAAGGGTAAAGGTAGGAAATAAAAAGGCATACCTATCATGATGGAATCCAAATTCACATGTTTGACCTGACTGAAGGGGTATTTACCTGATCAAGTCCACGCTCGAATACTACGTCTAAATGAAGGTGATACAGTATCATAAAACTGATCTGGACAAGCTGTATGACTAATAATCCCACGTCGAGGCCACTCTCTGGATCAATGACTGATATTTCTATAGTTGCACCCCTAAAACTCTAACTTGGCCAGAAACACGAGCTGACTCCAATTGGCTAAGAAACTGACGCCCAAGACATTTCTTACTTAAATGACTTTCCTCCCCACAATAATAACATATCTAAAGAACTCTAGGTTGGCAGGGAATATATGCTAACTCTGTCTAAATAACCAACTCTTATCTAGGGAACTTTCTAGACCAATGACCAATCTTACCACAACCACGACAAGCTCCTGGAATACTTAGAGATATTGTACCCAGTGATCTAGAATGGTCACCATGACCTAAAGATCCATATTAAATACTTAGCAAAGTCTAACAAGAACTCTACCCATTGCGACTACCATGACTGATTTGAGAGCCACCTCCATAAGTATTAATATATGCTTTCCTTGTATTTCTCGCATGATCAACAGCCTGAGAGAAGAAAGATCCAACTGCTATTAAATGCTCTGATGCCAAACAAAGTGGCTAAGTAAACCCTCTAATAAATCCACACACTATCTCATGCTTTGAAGGGTATACGATATGATTATTCTTGGACCACTCAAAAACACCCAATCTCATACTATGAAACCGACAAGGAATCCTACTGAACACCAGCGAACCAACACTGGCCTGATAATTGCTCAATAAATCAAACCTTATCTCTGGCTATGAGATATCCATTAAAGAACTCAAACTTCCCAATACTGAACCTTGAAATGCTAAAGCAGTCATAAACCTAATCGGAGCTTGGGTTGGCCCTAAATTCTCTGACCGACACTGAAGATTTTCGATATCCATGTCTGACTCTTAAGTCTAATGTTGCATCGAAGCCCTACACTTGTTGAATTCTCATTCGCATCTATCTATAACCTCGTATTATCCATATGGGACAAAATAGAGTCAAAAAATATACTTAAGAATCATAGAAATACAGACACACGACAAGGAGTCAAGAACAAAAGTTCCTAAAAATGCCCTACAGCCTTCCGAAGATAGGATATGGATGTCTCTGTACTGAGCCAGATGGATTTACTAGATACTTAACTCTTGTACCAATACCTACGGTAAATATAGGCTCTGATACAAATTTATCATAATCAAATTTCTCAGGGCACGATGACACCTACTATAACCCATTAGTAGGTTAGCCAACCCGTATTTCAAAACTGCTAGTAATGGACTACCAAGAGAAATAAAAGAAAAATATGGAATAAATATAATATAGGACTAGTACATATAAAATAATCCCCAAACTTGATAGAATCAATACAAGAGCTTCTAATATAATAAGAATACCAAATAAAGTACTAAATGAATATATTGGTACAATCCATATCTAAATACAACATAACGATCAGTCTAATCAGTAAGATGAAGAATAGTAACACTCTGAGACCTAGGATATCACCCTAAATCTTCGATCCATAGCTTCTCTACATGATGCACACAATAACAACGAGAAATCATACTATGATCTGCAGGTTGTAAAAGTGTAAAATGAGTACCAAACATGTGGTACTCAGTAGGCAACTACCGACTGAGCTCCAAAGATACTGAAAATATAGATAACATGTAAGCAGGAATATAAATTACAATCAAATATCCATAAAGCTAACATAATAAAACTAGAAAGGCACTAAGGATAAACTATACTATCCTAGTTGTACTCCGGCACTAATAACTGCACCATATATCACTGGCCAATATACAAATAAAGGGTCAAAGAAGGATATATAGTAGTATACAAGGCCAAGAAATGGATATGCAACATGAATAAAGAAAGAAAGAGAGGGATATACGGTAATACTATATATATATATATAACAAACTCAAAGGTACTACCTAAGGTAGTTATACTAGCATCTTAAGGCCTTCTAATCATAATAGGAACTAGTGTTGGCATAATCATGTCCTTAATCCAAATGTCTAAATATGATATAGTTATCCATAATAAGATAATCGTAAGAGAAATAAATTAGAATCATACTTCGAATCTCAGTACCATTCCACAATCAATCTACCATGAACTAACTATAATAATAACAATAAACTAACCAGATAATACAAAAAAATAATACCTTAAATAAGCCCCATAAATTGAAAGGTTTAATCAACACAAAACACACAGCAAATAACACTCATAACCTATACCTATGTAATCCTCATAAGGGTGATAAATATAGGGACCAAATAATATACTGGTGATAGAAAATGCGCATACATGAATAAATGCAAAGTAAATCCATGATACCATAATCAATCTTCATTCCATAAAGTAACCTAGTGTATACACTTTCCCTAACTCGATGGCTCCCAAAAGTAGGACCTGTGGCGACCTCGCTTTTTCGGCATGATGACTCACATATGAAAGGGCTCCTAGGGGGTTCGAGAGTACCCATATATATCGACCTGGTCCCGATTTAAAATTTTCAATAACCATCATCATCATCAAACTCCTCCATCCAATACCATATAATAATAATAAATACATGGAATCAAATGATGGATGAAAGAGTGTAAGTTTGTAAATCTATTTATCAAGGTCAACTCCAAGACTAAATCAGGTACAAAAGTAGAAAGGATCAGAACCTCTCTCTATCGAATTAAATAGCAGTAGTAAATCATGGATCAGAATATATCTCGATCAAATATCTAAAATATAATTTTTAATTTCTAAATATCATATATCATCCATTAAGGTGTTACAATTCCTATTATGTAAGAGTTTGTTCTAAAACTGAACAATGGGGATAAATTATTTTTTAGAAAAGTAGTAGTAAAACCATATTTTTAGTTGGAACCATACCATTAAGCGAGCATGAATGTATCAAATATGTTCATGCCATTACCAATATCTAAGCAATACAATTATAAGCATTTAGACGTCCATAGACCACGGCTACTCCCTTTATAAGGATAAATCACTTTTGGGAGTCCAACTAATATCATAATCATAGCCTTGAGCCTAATAATATACAATTGTCCTAATAATAATACCATAATATGAGGAATCATTCTAATCCATCAATTCAAGCAGTAAACCTTAAACTAAAGAGTCCTTAGCCTCAACTATATCTAACAACCAGTAACCTCGCTAATAGAATCCTATTCCTTATAGATCAATTCACCCTTCTATCCCTTAACTTCTAAATTAGGCTAAGTCATGGCGTTCTACCTTTAATCATATCCTAACATCCTTACCTAATATACAATTTATATAATACACTATGTTATGAAGAAGAGTAGATAAAAGTCTACCTCAATGCCAAAATACAAGTTCATGAATTGTCCACAAATTATTTGCCTTTGCTTCATGATCCCAAAATACTGCCATTCTATCAAATAATAATCTACATGTCATTAGGATTAAAATCAGACATATATTTCTATAAAAAAAAGAGCAGGTCAGAATTTAGGTCAAGAATGGACCCGTGGAACCTGCAAACGAATTCATAATTGAATTTGTAACGAGATTCCTTAAAGGACAAGAAATGTGTACTCAAAAGTAGAGCACAAATGGTGCATAAATCGAGGACCAAATCAGCCTCTATATTTTAGGGATTTAGGACGTAATTACTAAGAATTTATAATAAAATAGGATGGAAATTGATGAAAAAATTAATGAAAAATAACCAAGGAGTGTTTATCTATCTTACCTTAGCTTTAGTGGATGATTCCCTACTTTTTAATCTCTTCAAGATCTCAAACTAGAGTAAAAATAATGAAGAAAAATGGAGAAAATCAAATGAAAAAAGGGGGATTTAACACCCTCTAGTTTCCGCTAAAGCGACTACTTATCTACTTAAGTAGTACAAGTTTGCTAAAGTGGTCCTACAGAGGGTCACGAGTACCACTAAATCAGTCGCCTAGATGCTAAAATGGTGCCCGCTTAGGCAGTCTCCTTACCGCTAAAATGGTCCATAACTGAGTATCAAAGGTTGCTAAAACATCTCATGGGTGCTAAAGCGCTTTCCACTAAAGCATATGTCGCTAAAATTCTTGTCGGTAAAGTGTATCCATAACTGCTAAGGCAATCATACCAGATAATTAGGCATTAGATTTTTATAAGTCCAAAAACGAACTTTAATCGGGTTCTCGGGATTTGTTCGAAACCCTGTGCACATAAAAAAACTATGATACCATACCAATTCAATATATCTGACTCAATAAAACCATTAAAACTTTCACCAGAGATTATTTTGACTAAATATGGGGCCTATACCTATAGTTTCATTTTTCATGTAATCCATCCAATAGTTCAAAATGAGTTTAAAGGCCTTGTGACCTAAACAAAGGGTCCGCCTAGCCTAAAATCAATGTTTTAAAACTAATGACGCTGTCAAAATTTTCATCGAGGTCATTTATGAAACACCCTGGTGCTGGATCTTAGAAAATTTCCTTAATTTCTAGTTTCTGGGCAAGATAGGACTGAGTCATACGTTTGGGTATGGGTGGTATGGTCTAGTCGTATGCTGACCAATGTTGGTTGGTGGGATGGATTTAGTTACTGGAATGGGTACGATTTGGGCGGTACAAGTCGTATCGATGTATATGGGTTATTTTATTACTTCACTTAACCTTAGAATTGGTAACTTAAGTTGGATCTGAGTACAAGTGGCTTACTATGAGCCGTAAGCCAAGGTACGAGTCATACCATGGACTCGTATAGTGGTTCATGTTCAAACCTCCTGAAATTCTATTCTACCAAGGGTACAATTTATGGGTACTAGCTGTACCCTTGGATACAACTTAGTTTTAGGTGTATTGTACCTTGGACAACATTGCGTCTAATGGAGTAGCCTAGAGTATGAGAAGTGAGTACCACTAGTACAGAATGGGTGTGACTCATAAGGATCAGTCGTACCCTATGACGGGAATTAAGTACAATTTAAGTAAGGGCAATCTGGATATTTTCCCACTTATCCTAATGAAGTCCAACGACTTATACTATACTTGTAAGGTTATTTTCCTTACTATTCTATTCTTAAACTCTTAGGAAACACTCTTAAATCTTCTCTAGAGTTCTTGGGCAAAGGAAGCTAGGGTTTTATCTTAAGGAGTAAATTGGGGCTTATCTTGGTAATTTCTCTCCATCATCATCTTGGTTTAAGGCATGTTCTCTTCCCTTATTGTTAGTTCCAACTAAAGGCATGGATTTATACAATGTTTTCATGATTTTAGTGTTGTATGATTTTGAGTTTTCAAATATGATTTGAGGGTTTTAGTTATAAATCTTAGTTATGATTTTCCCATATTTTAATTATGCTTTTATATGCATTAATGGTGGTTTTGGATAATTGGTTGAATGGGAATGGTTGTTCGATAATTGGCTTTGGCTTTGGAAATACTATGCCCCCAATGTATTTGAAAAAATGCATATAACAATGTTTTCACCATATTATTGGGTTTTCAATGGAACTTATGCATGGTTTAAACTTGGTAATGGAGCCCTAAATGATATGAATAGTTTAAATGTTTTGAAATGGTTTGTCTTAATAAATATACTTTTGTAGTACAAGGGAATCCCCCAGGTTAATATGGTAATGAATACTTGTAGGGTACATGAGAATCCCCCAAGTTAATTAGATAATAGGGTCTATACGTACATGGGAATCCCTTGACCACTAAAAGGTTTTTCTAAGGACAATACTTGCAAGTTATAGTCGGTATGAAGATACCACTACAAATAACCTTGGTTAATAATAATGGTTTGGTTGGTTGAAAATAGTTTTAATTGGGAAATAATGGCGGGGTGTGATAGTTAACCATAAAGGTGGGAGTTCCATAAATGAATACTGGAAACTCATGTTTGCCGACATGAGAGGTAGGGCATGGTGACACTTTTATGATACTTATGAGGTACACGGGAATCCTTTACGTACACTGTACATATGTATCATGGATAGTGCAGGGTACATGGAAATCCCTGGCTCTTATGGTATTTTCAGTTCATGCGGCTACACACATCGAGGCCCGTTCAGGAGGTTACACTGGACCCATATAGCCTGTGTGTGGTTTTAGGATGGTTAAGCTTCACATACCCAGGTTAAAGCTTTTAAATGAATGTTAAACCTGGTTTCCTTCCCCGACATAGTTATATATATATATACGTATGTATGTATAGGTTGTGTGCATATGGATGGTTTTACTTAGATTTCTTAAATGACATTATTTTATTCTTATCTTGAGTTTATACTAGCGTTCACCTGCTAACCCATCTTCAGGCGGCTGTATCCCCACGCGATACAGGAACCGACTGTTCTACTCCTCTTGCTTAGCATTATTCAGCTTTGGATTGAAGTGGTGAGCTTTTATCCTTTCGGAAGGCTCTATTTCATGGATGTTATTTCAAAATTTGGATTATTTATGGATATCAGTTTTGCCTATGGTTGGGGGCATGTCCTACTCGGATTTTTGTATACTATGGGTTGGAATGGGTGGGATCAATATTGGTGTCATCCTTAGCATTGGTATTGATATTGGTATTAGGGCTGATATCGGTTGACGGTATTGTTGGTTGTTCCATCCTTTTTTATTTTGGGATTATATATTTAATTATTTATAGAACTTACTTGGTTATGGTCGGATTTATGGGTTTGGTTTGGCTTGGTATGGTTGGACGGTTGGTATGGGATGGTTGGACTCGATTGGGTTGATCATGGTTGTAATCCTATCCAGAGTCTTCATATGAGCTGTTATGCTATCTTATTATATGCTTAAAATTCAGTCAACTGAGGGCAGATGGCTAGAGGTTAGGTCGGATAACGGGGGTGGTCTCTGGTTCTGGTCAGACTTGGGATGCCTATTACGACAAGGCCCCGAGTCAGGTCGTGCCAGTTTACTAGGAGTTTTAATATGAGACCAATTCCTTAACAATGAAAGCTCCAAAATAGAAAAATGAGCCTAAAACCCAAACAAACTTTTCGATAATCGAACCGACAATTTCAATAAGTCAGAAATGACATATAGTCGTTGGGAAGGCTCATAACATCAGAAATGCATGTAAATCAAGAAAATTACCTAGTGGGTCATTACAACCTTTGACATACACCATGGTAATCAAGGGCATATATCATGGAGTCAAGAGTCAGATAAGGATTGTGGAAGGAGATTCAAAGCACTTTTCAGTTTTGGTAAGGTTGCATCAGGGATCATTCCTGAGCCTATTTTTATTTTACTTGGTGATAGATACATTAATGATACAAATTCAAGGTAATTGTAAGGGTGTATATTATTTATGGATGACATAGTCTTGATAGATACTATTTGCTACAAAGTTAATACTAAGTTGGATGTTAGAAGATAGATGCTAGAGTCAAAAGGGTTTAGGTAGAGTAGGACTAAGACATTATGCTTGGAGTGCAAGTTCAATTATGTAATACATGATGTTGATATGAAAGTGAGGTTTGATATATAAATCATTCAAAAGAGAGAAAATTTCAAGTATCATGGGTCTATTATCCAAGGAAATATAAAAATTATCGAGTATATCACTCACCATATTGGTGTAGAGCAGATAAAGTGGAGGCTTGATTTAAGAGTCTTATGAGATAAGAATGTTCTATAAAAACTTAAAGATAAGTTCTACAGAGTATTGGTTAGGACAATTATGTCGTAGAGAGTGTAGCATTGGTCACTCAAGAACTCACATATTCAAAAGATGAAATTTTCATAAATGAGGATGTTGTAATAAATGTGTGGTCGTAATATGAGAAATACTATTAGAAAAGAGGATATAAAGGACAAGTTGAAAGCAGCTTTAGCAAAGAATAAATTTCAGAAAGCTAGGCTGAGATAGTTTAGGCAAGTGACGAGAAAAGACAGAGATGCCCTAATGTAGAGGTGTGAAAAATTGTATATGGATGATTTTGAAAGAGGTAGAAGTAGACCAAAGAAGTATTGTAAAAAAATGATTAAACAAGACATGAAACAATTTTATCTTACAAATGATATGACCTTAGATTCAAGCGTGTGCAGTACATGAATTAGGGTAGTGGGTTAATAGGTAGCAATGCATTGTCTTGTTATCCATTTATTTTATTTGTCATATTGTTGCTCCTTAAATTTCTTGTCCTTCAATTTATATTACTTTCTGTTGATTTCTTTAACCTCAATTATCATATTATTTTATTATAGTTTTTATTCAGTTACTATCTGGTGTTTTGTTATTAGTTATTATTTTGTACTTCAATTGCTTCTTTTTCTAGACTACTTTGAATTATTTTTCTTTGAGACGTGGGTTTATTGAAAATAATATTTCTCCCTCTGAGCTAGAGATAAAATTTGCATACACTCTCCCTTCTTCAAATCTGATTTAATGGGACAATACAGATATGTTGTTGTTGTTACTGATTTGAAAAATGATCCCACTATAATTAATAGCAGTTTGGATTATTTTATTACTGGTTGTTTACTATCTTGCTACCACCACCACCAATAACAACAACAATAATAAAAAGAATAATAATGATAACAATAATTGTAATAATAATAATAATAATAATAATAATAATAATAATATTAATAATACAATAATAAAATAATAAGAAGGAGATTAATAATAATATTAATGATAATGATAATAGTAATAACAATAACAATAATAATAAAAAAATACAACAATAACAATAATAATGATAAAACGATGATGATGGCGATGATGATGATGATGACAATGACAATGATGATGACGACGATGACCATGACCATGATGATGATCATGAAAATGATGATTAAGATGATCATGACAATGATGATGACGATAACGATGATGATAACGATGATGACGATGATGATGATGATGATGACGCCGACAATGACAATGATGATGATGATGAAGACGATGACAATAATAATATATAGTTGGGGTGTCACATTTTTTAGTCCGTACTTCTATTTATTTTCTCTTATTTTTTCTACATTTATTTTTGTTGTTCCTTGTTTCATTTCATATTTCAATTGTACCTTTATGTGTTTATTTTGAAATAGAAACCAAAAAACTTGATAGTTATAAAGTTTAGTGTTCGTTTTTATGAAATAGATTTGTATCTGATAAATAATTTATTGTACACGTGTTCATTCCTATCATTTTAAATTGGGGAAGACATATGTAGTTCATTTTTTCGGTCTATAGAGTGTTAGGTACACATGTGGAGTTTAGTATAATTTTTCACTTGTAGATCCATGATAAGTTAGAGTGCGCCATTAAGATTCTAGATAATATGTTTGAAGGCTTTTGTGATTCAATTCGATGGTCATTGAGTCCAATTTTTATCCTTAGCAAAGTTTGTCTAAAATAGTAGTTAGTAGTCCAGCATTCAAGTGCCAATACATGAGTTTTTGGATGGTAGACAATGTCGTTTTCTAGTTGGTTGGTTAAATTTTGGTGAATCTATTGGATATAAATTTGGTGAACGATGTCTTAAAAAGGTCATGTTGATTCAAAGAATGCTTTGTATAGCTTAAAGCATGCAAAATAAAACACAAATTGAGGAGTTAGTCATTTAGATTTCATGAAAGGAGAAAAAATGCAATGAAAATCTTCCTTGTAAAGGATGATGACAATCTCAATTCAATGTGATCGACCTCTGGTACATTATTCGATCAGAGAGAACCAAACTCATAGGATGCACCATGATCTTATACACCAAAATCATAACAAGCGATCAAGCTATTTGAAAATTATATACATTTAAAAATCAAATTATATTGATAATATAAAACAATTATAAAGTACTTCATAAAAATTGTCACGACCCGAACCGAGGCCCTGGCCGCGATGAGCATTCCGAACCACGAAGGCTCGGACACCCTTCTCTATCTGGTAGTCATGCACCATATTCATACAATAAAGTAAGATGCAAAAATATAACTTAATACGGAATAATGGTCGTACTCTGAACTCAATTTAACTATAAGGATTTTAAAATACAACAACTCTAGATAATATCTAAACCAGTTTGTGAAATCTCTACTATATGCTAAAATGACAACTGTCTGAATCTAGGACAAGGCCCCCAGTAGAACCAAAATAAAATAATAACATAGTCTGGAATAAATAAGCCTTCTGGAATAAAGAAGGCTCACCACTGCACAGTCTCTTCTTTCTGAAATCTCTACTGCTTAGACGGACCTCTAGATTAAGCCTCAGACCCTGAGAGATAGGGGGTCAATACAGTTGTACTGGTACGCAGAGCAAATCCAAAATAATAATTTTTATTCAACATATATGAGAGTGATTTAAAACAGTTCATAAATATATCATATGTTAAGAATCACATGGGTATATTTAAAAGACTATAAAATCATCTGAACTTTGTGACATACTCTTTGTTTTACTTCTGCGCTAGGTGGTATACCCTACAATGCTGTAATTCCACGGGCTATATGGAATCTGTCCTTAACTCAGTAGCCAAGCCACCAACACAAGTTTGCCACAGGGTCGGAGTCTCTGAATCTCTAATACGCCACAGGCCGTCGCCAGCATATAAAAGTAACATACCCGTATCGGCAAAACACGATTTTAGGCTATGAGTCGTTTGGCTCGTGACCTCTTCGGATAACCACCTAATCCTCTTTAATCCCATTTTTAATTCTTTACAACATCAATCTTTGAAATCGGACTCTAAAGACTCTAGTTCTGTTATGGCATAAATTTATATGGTATCGTCATACCATTGACTTGCAAGTCACATTCTCTGAGCCATTTATAGTAAATTATATCTCTGTTATCAAAACATAGAATTCAGGACCACCATATCAACAATTCCTTTCAAGAAACTCATTCTTTAAAACTCATATAAACACATGTAAGAAAACTCTCATTTCCGACATTTCAAACACACACAAGGTGGTCATGCCAAAGATATCAATCACAGGCAATTCTTTCTCTTTAACACAAGAACAAAATCATATCAAGAAACTCCCTCTCATCATCATCAAAATCATGTTAATTATTTTAATATTGAAAAGACCACTTTCAAACCATTAAACATGCATATCAAATCATTCTCAACAGTTTCATAAACTATAAATCATCAAAGGGAGGGATTTCAATAATAATTCTTTCAATCAAATCTTCAATATCATACGTATACATATAGATGTAAATCAATTTAAATGGGAAGGGCCTAAAGTCCAAAATAATAATATTATCAAAACATTCAAAATGAGAAATTTAAAGCATAAGTTCCAAAACCCCTTTAAAATTCATGCTTGATAATGTTTAAATCATATTCAAGAGATTAAACAAGCCCATGTAGTTTTTAGGATGAACCCCGCGTACCTTAGACTATAAGAGTTGAAAGATGGAACCTAGATCTTGATAGATGGAACCCGGATCTTGACCCTTTTCTTGAAGTCTTGAACTTAAGATCTTGATTTTTTATCTTGAGGGAAAGGATTTAAGGTTTTAATTTGATAGGAAAAATTGAATTATGGAGTGTATTATGCTTTTGGGGCATGAATCTTATGTTGTGGACAGACCTTGGGTGAGGTAAAGGTCCAAATTACCCTAAAAATACCAAAACAGAACCTGAAAATTAGGTGCGTTCGACGGAGCGTGTGTCGCACGCTAATCGCGTTCAGCTAATGCCTCTCTCACGAAAATTGTTGTAACTTTTTTCTAGGGTATTGAATTTTGGCAAAATTGGTAGCGTTGGAAAGGTACTGCGAATACCTTTCATTTGATATATAGTAGGCCCTCTAATTCGATATATACAAGAAGTTTTTGTCGATGGAAGTTGACTTAGGTTTAAACATTCTCTGAAACTTAATCGTTAGAAATTTTTTCAACTCGTCTTATAGTTAGGGGATTTTTGTGACCTCAATTCATATTCAAAGGTATTCCCACACTATAGGATTGATAACCACACATATATTAACAAGGAATTATCTAGTTCGGGTCTATACGCATAGGAACAACGGTCTAGATCCTATCCCAAAAGTACGGGGTGTTACATTATCTCTCCCTTGGGATCATTCGTCCCCGAATGATTGGTAGGGACTTTTTGAAGCTCTAAAAGTGTAGAATAAAGAACGTAATATTAATTTGAATATTTTTCCTCAACAAAAATATGCAAAGGCATCACACGGTCTTTATGATAATCCCTAGGGAAATGGGTAAGCATAAAACCTGAGATAACGAAACTTGACATCGACATGATCTTGGCATGTGTTTCATGGCACATGATCAAAACAGAGTAAAACATAACTTTTTCTAAGACTCTTCAGCCTGATTATGATTGGTACAAGAAATGAGATAAGCTTCTCACGGAGCATATGAATATTAGAATTCTCCATCTTACAAGATACAACGAAAAGACTTAAACTTAACAACACTACTTATCTATACCCCAACATTAATCAACATACTTCATCATTTCCAACTTACAATTCTACCGTAACACATCTAACCACAAGAATTTGTGTCCCATCATATATCACTTCTATGTTGAAGCCTAACTCAGAGGGAAAAGGTGCTAATTTAAACTACGAGACCCTGTACTCTACATCACATTAAGAAATAATCTCACCTCATCACTATAATCCAACAACCTCAAGTCTTAATTCAAAGAATACTAACCACATGACACATTGGTTTGTGTTTTCATCAATCACAAAATTTTAGCCCACCTCTACTACACCCCACTTCATGGACGTCTCCACTAAGACCTGCAAATTCAATTATTTTCACTAAGATTCTCGTCACATACTTCCCTCTTAATATTTCATGTAAAGAATATTCATCTCCTTTTTCCCCTGCTCTTCTAACCATAGCTCAAGAAATTACATTAAAATTTTCACCTACAACGATATCTCTCCCCCACCTAACATACTTCTACGCTTCCACAGTCACCATCATACTAGCATACAAAGGGGTCATTAAAGGATTTGAGCAAGAGCATCATGAAAGGGAGTAATATAATTGAATTATAACATATACTAATTGCCATACTCAAGGTGGGACATGAGTTGAAAATACGGTACAATCACAGAGTGTTTCATATATCAAGTGTTTGGATTAAGTGGAGAGTCGTTCTGGTATAAACTCAACATAGCATGAGTTCTTAGGACAACCACAGTGAGAAACATGAGAGCTTTTATCATGAGTCTTATAACATGAGTGTGGAATTCATGAAGTCGACGATTCAGGCAAGGACTTCCACTCGAAGCTATCACTTCTCATTTTCAGAACTGAAATAGTCACGAGTTCGTACAAATTTATCATTTTGGCTAATCCCGACATAAAATGAATCATTAATATATGAAAAACATAGTTTCTTAGAACCAATCATGATTTGCGACACAGATTTGTCGTTCATGAGCAACATAATGTAGAGCTTGAATAATTAGAATTATTGGTTCATCGAGGGATATTATTTCATCTAGTTTGGAAGCCGGGACATGTCATGAGTTACATAAAGTGCTCAAACCTTAGAATAGATAGGACTTGGATACATAATGTAAGGCATTAGCAGAGTGACCTCGTAGAATGAGTAGGAAAAGTCACTAAAAGGTTAGAATATAAAACCTTGAAGCATGGAAGGATACTATTCGAAACTTGACACATAACTGAGGCCTAAGGAACAACGAACCAACATCAGGGATTCATCAAAGTGATCTAAATTGAGGGAATACCTAGCTAAAATCTGAATCTCGCCAATCATTTGGCGTATGGAATAAGTTATAGGAACTGAGCACACCATAAAGCATGAGTACATGAGTCATGAGCTGTATGACCTTAATTTGGAGTTCATAACTTATGGAATGTGATTCCGACTACCGAATGAATTAGAATTCCTCATTTAGGAGCTGGAAGAGCATATGATTCTCTATTATATGCATGAACATGAATTATGATCATGGATCCGAAATGTAAGGCATGGGTAGGTATTGGGATAATTGAAAAATACTGAGATAAGAATGGATTGAGCCTCACTCTCACTTTCTGATGTTCTATATCATACTGGTATTACTACTAGAATCTGAGAGCCTGACTTGGTTACTTGTTCTACCATCTCCCCCTTAGCCTTAAGCCATCATCTTATATTTGAGAGATCCTTTACTAGACTCTAAACTGAACTCACTCAGTGCACTCTGGGGTTTGGAATATGATAATACACGCAATTAATAGGACTTTACCCAAATGATTACACCTGAGAGTGGAAAACAACTGCTAATACTACCTTTTGAGACGCACTCCTATCTTTCTATAGCTCCAATAGTCATCACATAATACTTGCACACTTACTACGAACCTTTATGAGTATCCTCATAGTCGGAGTGCACATTCTTTAGTGCTTTAACTCTTCTTTCTATTAGCTCAATCTTCAAAAACTCAAACTTAGCTTCTAACACTTAACATGGATCACCCAGCCTTCGATAAGCCATACTACTTCCGTCATAGCATACCAATATCACGACTCTTAACTTATATCTCTCTATCATGAGAATCAAGTTCATATCAAAAAGCTCAACACTATCAATCAAAAATCCTTAACTTGGCTAGTTAGAACACCTCATAACATCTAACTTGTCTTTCTACACCTAGCTACTCAACGGTACCACTAGCCACACACAACATACAATAGCCCTAAAAAATATACCACAACCTCACATCACCTTGGGAATACTTCTACATCATACATACAACATCAGACTTTATTACGAGTCAAATAAACTTAAGCTCTTGCATACTTTGTTCAAACCTATTAGATCACTTCCATAAAACTAGTATCATTAACCAAGAAATCATCGCATCCACCTTCATGGCCATCAATTGTTCAAACTTAATGTCTAGCGCTAAACATGATTTACAACCCAACTTTACACACAATTCTCACTTGGAACTATGAAATAAAACATCAAGAAACACTAGTACACTGGAACTCCATAACAACAATAATTGATCATGACCTTACAGTTTCCCTTATTATAATCCATTAGCACGTACTATTTAAACACATTAGGACTACTAATTCATTCCCACAAAACATACATCATTAATCTTAAGCCACTATTCTTATCACCACATTCTACATCTAAAATTCAAGTTATAGTCTAGCATCAATCATCTATCACCAATGAAGAATGAACATAATGTACTAGTCCATCAAATTGGGAAATTAATTCAAATACTCATTTCATTTAACTACTACCTACAATTACAATCCCTCTATGACATCACTACTATAACTCAAAATCCTCTACATACCTTCTCACATGAAATACTAGTTTACAATCGTTAAAGAAAAGAAGGTCAAGGGGGTAAAGTCACATAATAGACCTAGTCAACCTTAATCTTTTATTATAACCCACTATGATCTTATCCCCATATTCTACTTTCTCATATAATACTTACTTACCTAAGCATACATTTAGACTACCTTCAAATTCCACAAATAACAATGAGTCTATAATCATAACTTATTGGCTAATCTATCCGTCTTCATTCACAGCCTAAGGGATTTCTATAACCGCCATAACTATCCACTCCGGACTCTTTTCCTATTTTGAATAGATAATAATCACGGCCAAACACTTTCTCTATCACATACCTTGCAATCTACAAATATTACTACCACACTAGTCTATCAATATAAAATGACAAATCATTCCTCATTCAATAGTTATACAACTAAAAATTTGCATTTACACAAAAGTCACTCTCACTTTAACTGCTAACCTTGTGACTTCATGTCACCAATTTCTAGACCATCTCACTACCAATAGATCATGACACTTTAACATACACTACCACTCGAATGAAAATATAGTTTCAACATTCTTCTACACATCATTCCCCCTTAAGCGTGACATCTACAACATAAATTTTGAAAAGGACTGAATATACTTAATACCGCAGGCTGAAAAGCACAATTTCATCAGAATCAAAGTTCACACTAGAATCAATACACCTTGAAGCACTAACAGACACTTCTCAAATCCTTTCACAATTTTAAAATCTTATATGACTCAATCAGAAAGGACCATATCATTTAGACTCTAAACTTCTGCACTTGAATCACTTTAATAATGAGACATATCTGAGCACATCAAAGTAAGAAAAAGAATTGGGATAACGTTACTTTCATATGGGCAACTCCATATTATAAATTAGAGTATGGAAGAGGAAAATTGTGACTCCATAGCACGAACTAGAACACGAAGAAAGAGAAACATTCCTGCCTTATAGCCTCCTACTTATAACTGTGGTGCACTACACATCTATAAACAAGACTCTACCCAATGTAATTTTGTAGACACACTGGGACCATGAACTGTGCTCTGATATTAAGTTTGTCACGACCCGACCAAGACCCTGGCCGTGACAAGCATTTCGAACCATGAAGGCTCGAACGCCTTTCTCTATCTGGTAGTCATGCACAATATTCATACAATAAAGTAAGATAAAGAGATATAACGTAATACAGAATCATGGTCATACTCTGAACTCAATTTAATGATAAGGAATTTAAAATGGAACAACTCTAAACAATATCTAAACCAGTCTGCAAAATCTCTATTACATGCTAAAATGACAATTATCTGAATCTGGGACAAGGCCCCCTGTAGACCCAAAACAAAATAATACCATAGTCTGGAATAAAAAGGACTTCTAGAATAAAGAAGGCTCACCACTACACAGTCTCTTCTCTCTGAAATCTCTACTGCTTAGCCGAACCTCTAGATTAAGCCTCAGATCCTGAGAGATAGGGATCAATACAGTTATACTGGTATGCAGAGCAAATCCAAAATAATAATTTTTATTCAACATATATGAGAGAGATTTAAAATAGTTCATAAATATATCATATGTTAAGAATCACATGGGCATATTTAAAAGACCCTATAAAATCATCTGAACTTTGTGACATACTCTTTGTTTTACTTCTGTGCTAGGTGGTATACCGTACAATTCTGTAATTCCATGGGCTATATGGAATCTTCCCTTAACTCGACAGCCAAGACCCCAACCCAAGTTTACCGCAAGGGTCGGAGTCTCTGAATCTCTACTACGCCATAGGGTCGTCGCCAACGTACAAAAGTAACATACCTGTATCGGCAAAACATGATTTACAACATGAGCCGTTTAACTCGTGCCCTCTTCGGCTAACCACCTAATCCTCTTTAAGCCCATTTTTAATTCTTTACAACATGTAATCTTTGAAATCAGACTTTGAATACTCTAGTTCTGTTATGGCATATATTTATATGGTATTGTCATACCATTGACTTGCAAGTCACATTTTCTGAGCCATTTATAGTAAATTATATCTCTGTTCTCAAAATATGGAATTCAGGACCATCATATCAACAATTCCTTTCAAGAAACTCATTCTTTAAAACTCATGTAAACACATGCAAGAAAACTCTCATTTCCGACATTTCAAACACACAAGGTGATCATGTCAAAGATATCAATCATATCAATTCTTTCTCTTTAACACAAGAACAAAATCATATCAAGAAACTCCATCTTATCATCATCAAAATCATGTTAATTACTTTAATATTGAAAAGACCACTTTCAAACTATTAAACATGCATCTCGAATCATTCTCAACAGTTTCATAAACTATAAATCATTAAAGAGAGGGATTTCAATGATAATGCTCTCAATCAAATCTTCAATATCATATGTATACATATAGATGTAAATCAATTTAAGGGGGAAGGGCCTAAAGGGCAAAACAATAATATTATCAAAATATCCAAAATGCAAAATTTAAAGCATAAGTTCCAAAACCCCTTTAAAATTCATGCTTGATAATGTTTAAATCATATTCAAGATATTAAACAAGCCCATGTAGTTTTTAGGATGAACCCCACGTATCTTAGACTATAAGAGTTGAAAGATGGAATCTAGACCTTGATAGATGAAATTCGGATCTTGACCCTTTTCTTGGAGTCTTGAATTTAAGATCTTGATTTTTTATCTTGAGGGAAATGATTTAAGGTTTTAATTTGAGGGGAAAAATTGAATTATGGAGTGTATTCTGCTTTTGGGGCATGAATCTTATGTTATGGACAGACCTTGGGTGAGGTAAAGGTCCAAATTGTGCTTAAAAATGGAAAATAGAACCTGAAAATTAGGTGCGTCCGACGGAGCGTGCGTCGCATGCTAATCGCGTGCAGCTACTGCCTCTTTCACGAAAATAGTTGTAACTTTTTTCTCTGGTATCGAATTTTGGTAAAATTGGTATCGTTGGAAGCTACTTCGAAGAACTTTCATTTGATATATAGTAGGCCCTCTAACTAGATATATACAAGAAGTTATGATCGATGAAAGTTTACCCAAGTTTAAACATCCACTGAAACTTAATCGCTAGAAATGTTTCCAACTCGTCTTAGAGTTAGTAGATTTTTGTGACCTTAATTCATATTCAAAGGTATTCCCACACTATAGGATTGATAACCACACATATATTAACAAGGAATTATCTAGTTCGGATCTATACGCGTAGGAACGATGGTCTAGATTCTAACCCGAAAGTACGAGGTGTTACAAGAAAACATGAAATCAAAATAAAATAATAATCCTTTCATGTATGTTGTGTACACTTCAATTATACAAGAGGACATAACTATCTATGGAGCCTCTAAACCAAAGAAAACTATTAAACACTTGAAAAAATCTTCGGCTTAAGGAAAATAAGAAACAGCATGTTAGCTACAATGAAGTACCTCAATTATATACCTTAAGAAGAGAGTCATTCTAATCATGTCTATGCATAATGAGTCACACCTCATCCTGAAATTTGAAAAAATAGAGGGACCCAACAAAGAATTGAATATACTGACACAATGCTTAATAAGTATCATTGACACTCTGTAACTCAGGTTCTTGAGAAAATACTTCATAAAAATCAAGGTAACAAAGGTATGTTATAAAGATAGTTAACAATAAAATCAATTCATGTGCTTATTTGAAATTGAAAATTCAAGTGCAAGACAAATCAAGATGTGAAAACTTAATTGTCTTTTTAATCAATTCATGAATTTTAATAAATATCATAAAAGTCATTTAAATAAAGTTAGCAATAAAAATTACTTTTAGCCTTTTTAAACCCAAACATATGATTTTTTTACCTTTCATCGAGTGTACTATACCAACAATGATACAAAATTCAAGGTCAACTAGGTGTTCAACTTGCTCATGTTATTTTACTATAATATTATACGACATGACCTTCTGTTGAATTCTCAAAAAAAAAAAATTATTGCCCCGTCACCACATACTCAATCATGCTATTATAGCACAATCGTACTCTCTAGTGGGGGCATTTTTATCGTAGACTTTGCTATTAGTTGAAATCTGCACATACATGACACGTGTAATTTCATGGCAACAACTAAAATATAGCTGAAATCAAATTTTGATAAACACAAGTAACTCTCCATTCAATAATCAAAAATAGGTTAATAACATATTATCTCAAAAAGACCTAATTTTATTAAACCATTATATCTGCCCATTGAATTCATTTGAGCACAATCAAATGTAAACATTTTCTCAAATATAATAAAATGTTTATCAAATGAGAATTTAGAACGCATAGCATTCTACAAATATTATTTTCAAATCATTTACTCCTCAAGTGTATAAATACCAATGAATATAACTTATTCAAAATATTTAGTACTTTAGATACAAACTATAGCAAAACGACTTGAAATATCTATCCTTATTACCTTTCATATCTTAATTGTCGATATACATTTTCTTTAACAAGTTTCAAACAAAAATTTCTTTCAACAATTTATTTATGAAATAAAATGACACCTCATATGAAATAATCTTTTTAAAACATGATGGCATCTCTACTCACTTATTTCTAGAAGCATGCATGACATACATTATAAAAAAATTCACAATTTATTTTAAATCATGCATTTAGAGAGAAATTTCTTAAAAAGTGTAAGCCTTGACTTACCTCAACTTAGAGTTTCAAAATAGTACTGTAACGCTCGATTTCGGTAAAATTATCCAAACGTCTTCAAAAAATTGATACCTACAATTAGATAATCAAATACATCAACACAAATCTAAATATACATAAATATTCATTTCGAACTTAGATTTTATCTAAAAGGTCTAAAACAACAATTCTTGATCTATAAGTCCTAGCACAAGTCTTACAATTCAGTACTTAATCATTATTAAATTATTGAAGAGTTGGAATCACAAAAGCATAAAATTAAGAATTTTAATATCACTATTTACCTTCTTCTCATCAAAACTCCTAGCTCATTAAGCCTTGTTTCAAGAAATTCAAAAAAAAAAAAAATCAAATCGATTGACGACGACTATTTTACAACACATCTTATAATTGTATTCAAGAATCAGAAGAATCTATCTCTTGAAATTTAAACTCTGAATTAGATTTGTAATTAGTTCTTGAAATTTGAAATGTTTCCTATTGATTATGATATGTAACAATGTTCATACTAATGTCAATGAGTGCTAATCCATTATAAATATATCAAGAAACTCACTAAGGGGATTGGACATGCTCCTTGGCAAAAATTTCTCTTCAAAAGCTCTCGAGGAAATCCCCAAACATATGAAGTTTTTGTCTCTCTCATACAACCTTTATAGTCCATTGGAGGAGGTGTGAAGCGGCTTCGAGTTCCCACAACCTTCAAAACTAAACTACTAGTGTCTAGTTTAAGAATGATATAAAATATTATTAAAAATCGACCTCACTGTATGGGACTTCAGTAGGAATATCACAGTAAAAAATTGACTTCATGAGATAGCTATTTTTTATTTCTTTTAAAAAATCCTGACTTCATGAGGTCAAAGTTTTTTAACCACACAATAATAAAATTCACCATCTAGACTGAAGTTCGAACCCTTATTTTACTGTGGTAGAAAACTTTTCTACCATCGAATGATTGATGCTTATCAATTTAAGATTATTTTTTTTATTTATACTGTTTAAATAAATTTATTTTGTTTTAAAAAATTAAATTCCCTAGGTCATTTTAATATATATATATATATATATATATATATATATACATAGTTTAGTGTACCTGTTTTGCACGTGAATGTCATGTATAACAATAAATATATCTAAAAAATAAATTATTATGTGTGCGTTATATTATTAGATATAAAACTTTAAATAAGTCATTAGTACAGTATTAATCTACATGTTAATAGTAAAGAAAAGTAAAGATCAAACGATTCTTAAACCATCTATAAGATGGGAAACATAGTATATTCCTATTCATTTCTCAACATCATCGTCAAATATTACCTCATACTGCTCTCTTTTACAAATGATAGTTTTCTATATAACAAATGGACTTGATTAACTCTTATACTTAATTAATCAACCTCATCAATAGATTATACTTTTAATTAAGGATCATAATTATTTTAGCATATAGATCATAAGTAACTTATGAATTTTAGTTACAAGAAGTAAGAAATTAAAATGTCAAAATTTTTCAAATTAAATCTATAAAAGGAGACAAAAAGAGCATAGTGCCATTAGTATCTCATTAGTATATGATATTCTATCCGACAATGCAATGCAATTTAGGAGGAATCAATGAGAGGACATCAATTCAAATCCTGGATTTTCGAATTGAGAGAGATCTAGAATTCTCACCATGTCTCAATTTATAGGTACAGTTCGAATTTTGAGAGTCAAATTTTTTTGTTTTGATCCAGATTTCAGATATACAATGTTTGGGATTTTTGAAAAATAATTTACATATTTAGAAACTATATAAAAAGTAGTATAAGTAATATTAACAATAGCACTGCTGCTAACAACTTATATATCTTATATATAGCTTATGACATAGCAGTAGCGAAACAATATATTTGTTAATTAAGCTTTACAAAATAATATTGATTATGATTTTGAAGATCAGAGTTGAAAATCGAGTTCAAATCTTAGGAGTTTGAGAAAATTCCTAATAAAGAATATTTTCTCTACGAAAAATCCTATACAACTCCATCGTTTGTAATACTTGGATACCTTGGATTTCATTCACATGACCAAGTCTCCAAGTTTAGCTTTTGCATTTTCTTCATCTCTTATAGGATATGATGCTACCCTTTATATCTGAAAAGAGAGAAGTTGAACATTGTTATACTCCCTCAGTTCAAGGTGTATTTTTTTGGAAGAGGAATAAAATGCAGAAAATTTAAAATTTTTTAAAATGGACGTAATATTGCGATGTGGTTTTTTCTCTAAATTATATTCATAGGTAAATCTTCTTCTTGTATATATAATATTATTTATTGATGTAAAGGATAAGTGTAAAATACATACACTAATATTTTCTTTATGAAAATCCTACATAACACAAATATATAATTGTCAGGTTGGTAGATTCCGAATATCGAATGATTACACCAAAGAATTCTTAAACTTTATAATATGTAATCAAATTAAAGAATAATCTAACAAAATTTATCAAAAAACCATAATTGTTTGAGATCCAGATGCTGCATACTTCAAAGAGTAGGCTGTCATATATACTTCAATGAGTTGACTTTGAGCAAACAAATTTTTTCAAATCTACAAATTCACTATTAAAAAAAACATGATGTTAAGAAGACGATCGAAGATCATACAAATAGCAAGTTAAAAACGTTACTTGGCTCCCTATATACTTTAAAGAGTTGACATCAAGCAAACAAAAGTTTTTCAAATCTAAAAACTCACAACTCAAAAATACATAATGTTAAGAAGAAGGCACAAGATCATACAAATAGCAATTTAAAAACGCTAATAGAGAAAGAATAGAAAAGGTAACGGAGCGTAGCTTTAGAGTTCTAACCAATAAAAAGCAGAAAATTTACTACCACAGTATCGAAAATCAAATTTTTAAGCCAGAAAATATTATAAGGAAAATTTTCCCTAAACTATGAAAGTGAAAGAACTGTTGTACTTTTTCCAAAATTCAAGGATATCTACCTTTCATGTGATGTTTGTGGCATATTATTTTCCAAATAGGATTCCTAAATATTGGAGAAAATTTAAATAATAATGTCTAGATATAAGAAAAATAAAACCTTATACCAATTATATACATCGTCCATATATTAGGAGTTTTTACTTATTATCGTATATTTATTATGTCAATATTTAATATTATATTAATTTGAAAAAAAAATGAAAAGACAATTTTATCTAAAACAGAAACTTTTAATGAAGGGCAAAAAGTTCAAATCACTTTTTTAAGGATCGTCACACTTTTAATAATAATAATATATATATATATATATATATATATATATATATATATATATATATATATAAGTTTTTGTAATTTATTTTTAAAAAAATTATGAGTGGGTGATTTTCAATTTTTCAATTTTTGCAGCTAAAATAGTAGACATTCGAAAGTCAGTTTTTGTTTAAATAAAACAACCACAATAGTGACATAAATATTTAAATGAAAAATGATTTGAATGCTAGAAACTCTATTTGAAGTGATTAGATTCGATATGTAGTGCATACATAATTCGTTATATATAGGGAGTTATATTTGAAGTAATGTCTAGTGCACAATCATTTGAAAATTTAGTGTAAAGTGTAGCTTTCAACTTCGTTTGTCCTTAGAACTCTCACTAAATTCAGAATCACTTAAGAATACACCTCATATAATTATCATTATGTCAACATAATAAATTTCATATCATTCTTCCTTATTCATACACAAGTTACTATAGTTAGCACGCTTGGAAATTCTTAATGACCATTAATAATTTGAAATTTTTTGAAGTGCTACATGCATAAAGCAATTTGAGAAAAATAAAAAGAAGAATACGATATTTATAGGCCCATTTGATGACTTGGAGCATATTGGAAGGGGGCCTATAGACTTGCTCTATCACAGGACGAGGTAATGTTCATTCTGTATTTCATGTATCTGTGTTCAGTCTGTATTTCTTATAGCTATGTTGTGTAGATATATTAATGATAAATTTTACGTGTTGGAGTTAGATAAGGTTCATGTTGATGAGAACTTGATCTACAAGGAAGAGTTGTCGGCTATTTCAGATAGCCAGGTGCGGAAGCTAAGAACAATAAAGATAGCTTCAGTGAAAGTGCTTTGGAAGAATCGTCTGATAGAAAAAGCTACTTGGAATACTGAGTCATATGTGCAAAGTAAAATTTCACAACTGTTTGAAAACTCATCTACAATTCTAAATTGTTCGAGTATGAGTGTTTATTTGAAATGTAGATAATGCATTAGCTCAACCCCTTATTTGAGCATTGGATCTATCCCTCGATTTGAAACTTGTCATCATCCATAATAATGTTAAAGGAAGAGTTGTTGAGATGATTCAAATTGGGACTTAAGAGGCTCAGCGAGTTTTCAATAAAATAATTATATTATTACAAATTTAATTTTTTTTGATCCGATCGCAATTGCGGACCTAACCATGTAGTTTAGATGTGGCCACTGAATTTTTGAAGCTAACTAGAATGTGGTAAGTGGCATGCGATCAATGGACATAATTAAGGGCTAGCCACAGTAATTTCAAGATCAATTTTAATTTAAAAAGGTTAGTTTTTATATTGTTGACATCTCAATATATTTGTGACGACCTAACCGATGGATTAAGGGGGTATTTGATATATAACCTTAGGGCCAATGATTCTGCACTAAACTCTAGTGATTATACAAGATTTTATGCTATATTTTGTTATTTAAATTATGAAAATTAGGGAAGATGTGACCAACACCCTGATCCAAAAGGCTGAGGGCATTGAAATTGAGTGTATCTCTGTTGAACTTGTTGGATGTTCAAGACTAATGAGGTCATTAAATATAGAAATCAAAAATACTAATTTATCAACAATAAGTAAATAAATCAAGGTTGACAAGACTAACATCAAAATATACAATTAATAACAAGGCTGACAAGATCATAAACACTAACATATATCACACATCTCAAGCCTCTACGAGTAGATAAAATATCTCATAGTTAGTACTAGGCCTCAGCCTACCCGTCAATTGCCCTTATATATATAACCTAACTCAAAATATAAGTTGGACCTCTCACTCATCAACTCCAAGAAGAATTGGAGCTTATTAAAACGACTGAACTATGCAACTCCTACTGAAGAGGTCTGTCTGGACCTGCAAGTATGAATGAAGCACCCGACAATGGGAAAAAAATAATGTGCAAATATGTAATACAAAAATATATGAGTAAGCTGCAAGTAATAAATCAGAATAAGATACAATATCTGTAAACTATAATCGACAAGGCTCATTAAGCTCTTATCTTCTTAGAACATAACACACTCATTAACTTATACTACAACCTACATTAAATCACCATAGCGCCTTAGTGCACATTGATATAATATTAGCCTCTATCGAGGTCATAGTTCCTCAACATACACTATTTGTATAATTGCCTCAAGATGGTAATAACGCCTTAGCACACACAATGTATATAATAGCCTCAACATGACAACAACGTCTTGATGTACACTATGTATATAATAGCGCTAATATTATGGTAGCACCTCAATACACACTATGTATATAATAACCTCAATATGAAAGTAATACTTCGACACACACTAAGACACACAACCCACACATAGTAAGAGGATTAGAGGATTATTGGGCAATACTTTTGAAGTTACTTTCATTAATTATTAAGATTTTTTAGCTAACTTCTTTAGGTTTGACTTACTAACTATTGAACTCAACTTACCAACTGAATATGAATAGGTATTTGACTCACTAAACTTCATTTTATACTTTCTATGCTTGATTAGGTCACAATAATTTATACTTTCTATGCTTGATTAGGTCACAATAAACAAGAAAACTCGATCAAAAACATACATTTCATTTTCAAAAATCAGATTTTTATAAGCAAGCGATTTGACTCACCATAATATATGATTTAGCTCATTAAAACTTGTTTATTTATCAAAATAGATCCCTTACAATATGACACTAAAAATTCATTCTTTCAAAAATTCAGAGTTTTATTTCTAAATTTATGCCGATAAGGAATAGTGAAACCTTGATATACATCATTTATTGTGATTACATTTACCAAGAATTGACATCTTTTCATTAAGTTAATCTAAAATAAAAGTACATAATGAATCTAATATTAGCTCTTGAACACGATGCAACTTCATCAAAATAGTAGCTAGACATTTTTCGGTTAGATTTATATATTGATATTATTTAAATGATGTATGAACTCTCCTTTAAATTTACAAAAATTTACAGCCAACACAAAATATTACATTTATATAATCATATATACGGTCAGAGGTATACATAGGTAGATTTGATTTGATTTTTCATTAAAAATTATTAAATCGATTCTGTCAATTTATTAAATCTATACATCAAATCAAACCAATATGAAGTTGATTTTTTTGGATTTCAATTTAATGGGTACTTTCGATATTATTAATTTTTTTACAATTACACTATAAATAAAGGCGTAATTGGATTGTCCAAGTTAAGCTTCAAAAAAGAATAAAATATTTAGAAAATCAAGAAACTACCAAATAAATTAGAAAGCAATATACTACAAAATTCGATGCATACAAAGCAACATCAGTGTACTAACAACTAGGTCAAGAAACATTGCAGGAAGAATAATAAATAAACTTGAGAAAAGATATAAAGTCCCCCTCATTTTGTCCGACTTTTTCAAAAAGACACCTAACTATACGGGCGACCTATTGCCCCACGAAACTTAACTAAACCATTGTAAATACACCATTTTGATCAAAATTTTGCCTATGCGTGCGTGTATACATGCATAGGAGGCGCGTGAATGCTTAAAAGTTGACTGCAATAATCAATTAAAACATGCCACGTGTAATAAAAAGGTTCCATTCTTTTATTTTGTATTTTAATATTTTTTTCTTCCTTTTCTATTTTTTTCTTTTGTTTCTTCCTTCTTCTTCTTATTCACCATTAATCTCCATTAATGATGTCTTGTTTTTCCTCTTCCTCTTCTTCTTCATTAATGGAGTGATGGTAATTTCATAGAGCGATGAGTGATTCTATAAATTTCTTAACAATGTTAAATGGGTTACTGGAGGCTGACAAATCTCTGGGTCAAAAGATTGCTTCTAGACTTAATGTGAGACCAAGCGAATGAAAAATGAAACAACTTTTAATGGTTTTGGAGGAGGTGAAAATCTCAATATGAGAGTTTTAGAAACTATTCTAGTCGTATAGCAAAGTGTATAAGAGGTAGACGATCACATTAAGATGAAATAATGAGACCATTATTTCAAAATACCGGGATTGTGTTGCTATTGTAATTTGAAGTTACAAATAATATTTCTTTTTTGTACTAAGCATTTATTTACAAATTTTGTGATGAATGCTCTTTAGGTCCTAAAAGAGTTACTTTTAGGAGGATCATACGTATAGTAGCAGATTATGTAGCTAGACTAGAAGTGGGATTGGGAAGCATTTCATAGTGCCAATTGCTTACAAATTCTCTAAGCTTTTTAAATGATATTATGGTGATTAGGAGAAAAAGAGAAAATTTCAATTGAAGAAGAAAAGAAGAAGAACATGTGTGGGGTTTGATGGTGGGGGTATTGGCTGATATGGAGGGAGGGGATTGGGTAAGAGAGAGGTAAAAAAACTCAAAAGAATAAGAAAGAGAAAAAATAAAAAATATATATTTAAAAATAAATTAACACTTGTCAATCTATGATTAGTGCGTGTTTAGCACCCATTTTTAAGAAATGGGATTGATTTCAAAAAGATGTATTAGTATCATTTCAAAATTGTTTAGATGGTAATAGGTCACCTGCAAAGTTAAAGTGTCTTTTTAAAAAGTTGGAGAAGTTAAGGGGTGTCTTTATATCTTTTCTCAATAAACTTCTTGAAAGATATCATACTTTATATTGTAGTGACTAAGTTTAGTAGATCCCCTAATTAGAGTGACAGAAGATTCAATATTTGCGCTTGAGATAAGAACTAGTAGAAAAGGCCTGGAAGATTTTATTGCCTAACTATTTTCAACAGACTCAGTTAACGTTACACTATAGCAAAGTGAAATAAATGAGGATAGGATACTTTACATTTTAATTCTCTGGAAAGCAACAGAGTTTCTATAACGCCCCAAAACTACTCCCTAGACGTCATACGATGCTTAGGACCACAAGTGATCCCAAGCTAACCCTTATACTGGCATAACTTGTGAGCAGTTGAATAAGATACATAAATCTTGAAGAAATTAGCAAAAGAAAAGTCTTTAGCTGAACATCTTTAAAAAAAACTATTAAAACAATTATAACTCTGATTATACAAAATAAAACTGAAATCAAATACATCAACTCTACTAACTGTCTATGAAGCCTCTACTAGTGTTGACTATAGGTAGCCAGGACATGACCCCCAGCTATCATGAATCAATATGACTGAATAAAGAAAACAAGATGCTACTTGAACTATGATTGACTCGAGCCCTCAAATCAAAAGGACTCATCACCTGCTGGCTGGAAGCTGCAAATTATCTGATTATGATGTACGTGTTATAACTTGTACCTACATTATGAGACAATGTAGCACATAGACATATATGTGGATCAATACTTCTGGAATGTACTGAGTATATGGGGGTGAATAGAACATGTGACCTTGGACACATACCCAACTCGGTGCTAAATATTGTTTTCAGTCAGCAGGTGATGGATGGATATATTTGTTAGGGGTCTAAATATTTTTTAAAGTTCTGGATACACATTATATTGTTTCCAGTCAGCACGTGATGAGTCCTCTTGATTCAAGGGCTCGAGTCAGTCATATAGTTTGAGCAGTATTGTATTTTTCTTTATTCAGTTGTATTGATTTGGAATAATTGGGGATCATGTCCCGGCTACCTATAGCTAATACTAGTAGAGGCTTCATAGACAGTTAGTTGAGTTAATGTATTGATTCCAGTGTTGCTTTGTAAAAGCAGAGTTGTAATCATTTTAATTTAGTTTTGTATTGATTAAACTCAGAAAAGAGTTATCTTTCGCTTATTTTGATCATATTTATGTATTTTATTCAGTTGCCTATGAGTTATGCCAGTAGAAGGGTTAACTTGGAATCACTTGTGGTCCTAAGCACCGTGTGACATCTCAGAACTATTTTCGGGGCATAATAGTTGATCTTAATTTTTGAGCCTTATAGCATATTTTTCTTGTTACACCTTTCACCTTACCATTTGTGTTACAATGAACTTGTTTTGACCCTGGTCCTCCTTTGATATTGTGCATCTCAACTCAGGAAAATCGCTTAAGGTGAGGGTGGAAATCATAGAGGAGGGTAATGTAAAGTGGGTATGAAGAAGGGTAAAATAAGAATAATGATAGTAAGGCTGGGTGTTGTAGAAAAAATGAGAAAAAAAAGAATAAAAGAAATCACACCCAGCCTAAATATAAGATAAAAGAATAAAACGGTAGAAATAAAGGTGGAAGAAAAAAAGGAAATTGGTTTTTGAGTGGACCCCAAAGTAAGTTTAGTGCTAAGGAGGCTTAGTCACTAAATATATTCATATGTACCATACCAACCCTAAGCCTACATTACAAGCTGAATAAAGTCCTATAGTGATCCTAACCCGACTATTTAAAAACTAAGGTAAAGAAAATAAGGGCAAGCCTATGGTATTTGATGCGCATTGGTGAAACTTTTCTTTGGAGTTGAGTATCTCTTGAACATCCTTATATTGGCATGCATTAGTTCATATGAGTGATGTGACTTCTTTATTGTGAGGACCCATGGGTTGTATTGCTAGCTGCTTACTTGTCTAGGTAGTGTAACTTGTATATATGCATGATTGTTTGTTGCTAATGTAATGTCATAACTTGATTCCCTTGTGTCACATTATTGTGTTTCATGCAAACACAAAGTTGGTTATGAATTGTTAAAATAGGAGGGGGGTAATGTTTTTGAGCTTAAAGTGTTGATTGACTACCTTAGATAGCTTAGAGTTCTAGTTAAGCATCGTTGTTTTGTTTTTGTTTTGTTGTGTTGCCTTAGGACATGCAAATGTTTTAAGTTGAGGATGTTGATGTGCTATGGATCCAAAGCACCTTCGACGCTTAAAATGATGAAAACATGCAAGTTTCTTAGGTTGTTTTGTTAGATATGATGTGCTTTTGTGATATTTTTGCGGGAAATGAGGTTTTGGGACTATTCTGGAAGAAAGAAGTGCAAATTAAAGTTTTGGACCATAAAAGTGGGCATTTATGACCCGTATGTGCTACCTACGATTCGTAGGTGCAAAATTAGGTGTCAAAAATTGAGATCCAGAGACTCAAAATTGCATAAAAAAAGACTCTATCAGTTACGAAAGGCACCTACGGCCCGTAGGTGCCACCTACGGTCCTTTGGTGATAGAGTAGGTTCCAAGAAAGCAAAGTACAGATAATTCAGGAGTTTCTGGAGGAAGGGCCCACCTACGTTGACCACCTACAGACCGTAGGTGCCACCTACAGCCCATAGGTAGCCAGTAAGTGGCCGTCGACCTTGATTTTCCTTCTTTGTTTGGGAGTTATTTCCTAGGGTTTCCTTGTATCCTATATATACTCTTTTGATATTTTTATTTAGTTGAAGCACTCTATCTACTTACAAATATTTATTTGATCCCAATATTTAATTTTGATCTTGGGATTGCTTTGTATTGATTTCAGTTGATAATTCAGTTAAAGACTTTGAGTTTTATTCGTTGATTATTGTGATATTGTTTGAATATCTTCAATTATGAATTCCTTTGATCGTATTACAAACATGAGCGGCTAGTTTCCTTAGCTAGGATTATGAGAGCCTTGGCTAAATAACAAAGTAGTGAAAGTGTTAAATCCTTCTAGATAGTTGTTGTTGCATGCATTGTGGATTTCTTCTTACATATTGCTTTCTTAATGGTTGCAAATGTTAGGATCCAACTTGTATTGACTATGAACACAAGAGGGAGGTAGAGGTTGGAAAAAGAAGATCACAATAGTGATTTGGGGATAATTGTTAAAATAAGTTTACCTGTATTATATACTTAAGATGATTAACTTACATCTAATAAACTAGACACCGTGATGAGATATTTGAAACTGGGGTCCAAGGTAAGGGTTAGTAAGGCGACGCTACGAGATCGAGAGGAGACGAGTGAAATTCACCAAAGTATGCTAGAAGCAATTGGTGATACCAAACTTGTCAAATTCTACATACACAACAGTTATATAATTGAATTGAGCATGAGAAGCCTACTGAGGTAGAAGCCAGGGAAACACAATCCTAGTATTCATTTCTGACTATTTACAACCAAAGCTTTCAAGTTTGGTTTTTTGCTCGAGATTACTATTACAAACCCCCCATTTACTTTCAGTGCTTCCCATTGATTCCATCAAACTAAAGAGAGACATGTCCACATATTCCTTGTGTGTTTGACTCCAACCTGAGTTGGGTTACCTTACTTGACAGTGATCGTTTTATCTTCAATTAGAGGTGTAGTTTGAGCGTTGATCAGTCCCTCTTTGAAATTTGCCCCTGTGGTTAATGATTTTTCTAAAATTTCCCCAATGACCTTCCTGGAATTCCCCCAATAAGTAAATAGATTTCGAGATTGATCTTCTACCGAATACCCTTCCTATTTATAGTCCTCCTCATATGATGGCTCTGGCTGAACTAAAGAAGCTAAAGGATCAGTTAAAGAATCTTCTTGATAAGGGTTTCATTCGTCCTAGTGTTTCTTTGTGGGGTGCTCATGTATTTTTTGTGTGAAATAAATATGGATATCTTCGGATATGTATATATTATCATTAGTCCAATAAGGTTACAGTGAAGAATAAGTACCTCCTTCCTAGGATTGGCGATCTTTTCGATTAGCTTCAAGGTGCTAGGTGTGTCTCTAAGATTGATCTTCGTTCGGGCTATCACCACTTGAAAATTAGGGAGGTTGATATTCCTAAGACTATTTTATGGACCTGGTATGTCAATCATGAAGTTTTGGTTATTTCCTTTGGATTGACTAATGCTCCGACTGCTTTCATGGATCTTATGAATTGAGTGTTTAGGCACTTTCTGGACTTATTTGTTATGGTATTCATTGATAACATCTTGGTGTACTTTAAAATTGAGGAGGATCATGTCAATCACCTCTAAATTGTGTTGCAAACTCTTAAGGACCATAAATTGTAAGTAAAAAATTTTAAGTGCGAATTTGGCTAAGTGCAGTGACCTTTCTAGGGCATGTTATTTCTAGTGAAAAGATCAAGGTGAATCCGCAGAAAGTTGATATAGGTAGGAAGTAGCCTAGACCCACGACTCCAACCGACATTAGGAGCTTCTTGGGTTTTGCAGGCTACTATAGGAGGTTTACGGAGAGTTTCTTATCTCCGCTGATGAAATTAACTTAGAAAAAGGTAAAGTTTTTGTGGTCCGGTTCTAGTGAGGGTAATTTTGAGAATTTGAAGGATAAGTTGACTTGTACGCCTATTTTGACCCTACCCGAGGGAACTGACGGGATTGTTGTGTATTGTGATTGTCCTGTGTGGGACTGGGTATTTTGATGCAGCATGGTAAGGTTGTATCCTACACTTTCAGGCAACTTAAAGTTTATGGGAGGAATCACCCAACTCACAATCTAAAGTTAGCGGTTGTGGTCTTTTCTTTGAAGATTAGGGTCCAATATCTGTATGGGGTGCATGTAGATATTTATTTGGACCATAAGAGCTTATAGTATGTGTTTATGTAGAAGGAATTAAACCTTAGGTAGAGATGGTGGCTCGAGTTACTTAAGGATTACGACATGAGCCTTCACTACCATCTAGGTAAAGCTAATGTTATTGTTGATGCTCTTAGCAGGTTGTCTATGAAAAGCTTATCTCATGCTAATACGGAAAAAGAGGGTTGGTAAAGGATATTGACTAGTTTGATAACTTAGGAGTTCATCTTTTAGAGTATGATAACAAAGGAGTGATTGTTCAAGAAGTGGTTAAATCACCTCTTGGTGCTGAGGTGAAGGAGAACAAGACTTTGGATCCCATACTTATGTATATTAAGGATGATGTGGGTCAACAAAAGGTTATGGAATTCAAGATTGGGGGAGATAGAATTCTGAGGTACCAAGGAAGGTTGTGTGTTCCTGGTGTTAATGGGCTGCGGGAAAGGATTCTGACTGAAGCTCATGAGTCTAGCTATACAATTTATCCGACTTCGACTAAGATGTATGATGACTTGAAGAAAATCTACTGGTGGAATAATATGAAGAGAGATGTGTCAAATTTTGTTTCTAGGTATATGGTTTGTCAGCAAGTAAAGGTAGAACATTTGAGGCCTGGCGACATGTCTCAAGAGATAGAATTGCCCATGTGTAAGTGGGAGATGATTAATATGGATTTTATTACTGGTCTTCCGTGGATTCGTAATCAATATGATTCTATTTGGGTTATTGTGGATAGGATGACTAAGTCTGCTCATTTCTTGTCGGTAAGGACCAATTAACTAAGAGAAGATTATGCTAAGTTGTTCATTTAGGAGATATTAAAGTTGTATAGAGCACTGGTGTCCATCATTTTAGACCGAGGTACGTAATTTTCTTCTTACTTCTGGCATTTGTTTCAAAAAGGTTTGGATACTCAGGTGAACCTTAACACTGCTTTCCACCCTCAAATGGATAGACAAGCAGAACGTACTATTCAGACTTTGGAAGATAGGCTAAGGGTTTGTGTGATTGATTTTAAGGGAAGTTGGGTTGACCATTTGCCTCTTATTGAGTTTACTTATCACAATAGTTATCTTTCTAGAATTCAGATGGGTTCTTTAGAGAATCTTTATGGTAGAAGGTGTAGGTCTCCTATTGGGTGGTTTGAGATAGGTGAGACTAGGTTATTTGGACCTGACTTGGTTCACCAAGCCATAGAGAAGCAGAAAGTTATTAGAGAAAGAGTTAAGAATGCTCAGAGTTGCCAAAAGTCTTATGCGGATGTGCGGCAGAGGGAGTTGGAGTTTGAGGTTAGTGATTGGATATTCTTGAAGCTTTCTCCTATGAGAGGAGTCATAAGATATGGGAAGAAGGGGAAGATTACCCATTACACTGTCCATATTGTGAGGAGAATTAGAAATGTTTCTTATGAATTAGAATTACCAGTAAGTTTGGCTTTGATTCACCCCATTTTCCATGTGTCCATGCTAAAGAAGTGTGTGGGTGGACCTTCTTTAATAGTGATGATTGAGGATGTTGATGTTGAGGATTCGTTTTCTTATGAGGAAGTCTCAGTTAAAATATTGGATAGACAAGTTCGTAGATTGAGGACCAAGGATACAACTTCGGTAAAGGTGCTTTAGATAAATCAAAACATAGAGGAAGCTACATGGGAATATGAAAATACATGAAAGCCAAGTACATGTTCTTGTTTTCAGTGAGGTATGAAAGTGCTTAAGGTATGAGTTTCATTTCCCTCTTTTCTCCTTTTAAATTTATCCTTGGATTTTGTCTGAATTTTTCCTTTTATCGTGCTATGGGTGCCCCCACTTCTCATTTAGGGATGGATATCCAAAGGGGGGTAATGTAATCCCCAAGTTCTTGAGCACTATACCCTTTATGAGATAAATAGTTGGATTAGCTTTCCAACGTCATTAGTCTCACCTCAATCCAAGATTGAGCTAAAAAGTTATGGCAAAATTATGGTGGTGATGTCAAACTCTCAGTGTCAATTGCTCTGACCACGACTTGTTATCAAATATAACGAGTCATCAAGAGGACTTATTTCCATAGAAGTGGGGAATCTCAGACTTTTACCACTTGACAACGAGTCCAGGGAATGACTCATTGAGAGACATACTGAGTCGTTTGGAGGGACTCATTGTCACAATAGAAGGATACCCAGGAGTTCAGCCCCTGACTACAATTCCTCATGATGACTCGTGATGACAGACAATGAGTCATTATAAGGAACCCATAGTCATAATGGTGAAGGACTAGATTATCAATCCTCGGGTAACGTCTCCAGGACACGACTCGTGGTCAGGCCTCACGAGTCGTTACCCAAGCCGCGATGACTTTTTCCAAACTTTTCCTTCATATTTTAATTAGGGTCTTTTGGTGTTTTCCTCTCTCCACACTCTTTTCCACTACTTAAAACACTTAGATGACCTATTTCTCTTCAGTCATCAAGATCAAGCCTCACTTTTTCCTCTTTAACTCCTAAGGCAAGAGATATTAGGGTTTTACAAGGAAATTCAACGTTCAGGCTTCAAATTTCGAATTTACTTCAATTTATTCTATACTTCAGGCATGTTGCTCATTCCCAAAAATGTGTTCTACATTTTGGCTATAATTTAATCAATATTCATGTGTTGTGAACAATGGGTTTGAAATTGGGGTTGAGGGTTTTGGATTGTTGTTACTTAAATTGTTTCTTCCATGTTTTAAATGTCATATTCATGCTTTAAATTTATGGTTTTAGGACTGAATTGGTGCATGATTGTAATGGTTGAATGGGAGACATGGGTTTCCTAAATTGATAAAATTTTGGCTTGATAATGGTATTAACCTCAACCTACTTTATAGTCTTGGTTTTAAATATGAATATGTACATAGTTTAACTTAACCTTTGAGAAAATTGCATTGCATTAAAGGATAAATAGATAAAAATGATTTTTTGAATGCCCTTGGTGGCCATGGTTTTAAATTTTAAATAAAACTCGAGGTTTAATGGTTAAATGGACTGGTTTAGCATAATTGAATTAGCTTTCAAGCTTATTGGTATGACGATACCATGTTGGAAAATGCCTTAATATAGACTCCTTGGTTAATGGTTGATTTATGTGTAAATTATTTTAATTTGGACTTAAAAGAAATTGTGTAGCTTACCGTGAAGGTGTAGTCACGGGGGGACTAACATAGAAGAAACGTTTGTTGACGTTAGGGGTCTATATGACCATGTGTCTGGACACACATTATATTTTGGATGGATATTGCCTTGGTGTCCTTAGCCTCCTCGATTTCCTCGATACATGGGGCTAACATGGACTGGGTTCTTTCTTGTAGAAGGAGTTGGACCCATATAGCCTATGGGTGCTTGGAGCGAGCTACATAATTCAAGATAATAATTTAAACTCTCATGTTCATGGCCCTTATCCCTATCCCAGCATCCTATATATGTATATAAATATTGTGCATGTGGTGTTAGCTAATCTTTGATAAGTGCACTATTTATCCCTTTTCCCTGAGTTACATGCCAATGCTCGCCCCACTAATCTTCCCCGGATGCTACATCATTTCATTAAGTAGATTAAGAGGACTTGTCTGTCACTCTTGTGCACTGTTAGGTGGTGTGGTTCGTCGGTTGATTTGTTGTGAAGTGGTGAGCCTCCATCTTTCAGAAAGCCCGATCGTTTCATTAGGTTTCTTTTTAGATTTTAGGAATTGTAAATTTCCATTATCATAGTCGGGCGCATGTCTCGACTTAGTTTGGTAATCTTGGTTTAGAGGCATCATGGACAAGTATTTGGGTCGGTATTTTGTTTTGATTCTTAAAACTATCACTCAATTTATTCATCCTTCTTATTATTATTTTTGTTGACTTCCATTGTTTACATTTATGTGTTCTAAAGTTAGGATAAGGGGGTGGTCTCTGGACCACGGTGGGCTTGAGATATCCATCACGACTAGGCCTAGTTTAAATCGTGACATGATCCTACCCTTCTTCGACACACACTGAATCGGGCTCACCCACTTGTTGTCGGCAATAGGGTAAACCACACTGGCATATAACCACTTAATAATCTCCTTCTTCACCACCTCTTGCATAGGTGGATTCAAACAACGTTGATGCTCAATGCTAGGCACACACTCTGGTTCGAACTGAATCTTATGAGTGCAAATTCCAGACGGAACCTTAGCAATATCCGCAATAGTCCAACCAATGGCCCATTTAAGTCTCTAGAATGCTGAAATTAAGGCCTCAAACTATGTATCCAACAAATCTGCAGCAACGATAATCGATAAGGTATTATTTGCCCCCAAGAAGGCAAAACACAAATGAGAGGGGAGGGACTTCAATTCTACAATTGGTGGTTCCTCAATAGAAGTGGGATTGCTCTATTCTTCAAATCAAGGTCCAACTTCTTTGGTGCATAAGAATAAGAACCTCTGTAAACAAGTGCACTCATCATACTCCTCAATATTGTTGCTATCAAAATTCATGATCATTGTTGCTAATGCCTCTACCCAAGTCTCTCGTTAATGGATGTAATCAATGTATTTTTATCTACAGTGTCTATCACAGAAACTACTCACATATCTTTATATTATCGTATCGGCTGACATACATTAAAAGTGACTTGCTCATTATTGAGCCTAAATTTTATTTGTCCTATCTCTATATCAACCAATGCACTACCCGTGTCTAAGAAGGGCCTTCCCAAGATAATAGGGACATCAAAATCTACCTCAAAATCTAGAATCACAAAGTCTGATGGGAATATGAAAGAATCCACCTTCACCAACACATCACACAATATAGTAACAGGCTTCTTCATGTTGCGATCAGCCATCAATAATCTCATAGAGGTCGTCTTAGGTGCTCCCAACCTCAACTTCTTATATAAAAATAGCGGTATCAGATTAATTCTAACTCCCAGATCACATAATGCTTGTGCAAAATTAAAGGACCCAATAGTACAAGGAATAGTGAAAGCTTCAGGATCCTCCTTCTTCTCAACTAAAGATTGGAAAGCAATAGCACTGCAGTGGTGCATATTATCAGTGGGCTCAAAACTAACTATCCACTTCTTAATCACTAAGTCCTTCATGAATTTTGAATAACCAGGCATCTGCTCCGAAGTTTCCACAAAAAGGATATTCACAAACAATTTCTTTAACATCGACAAGAATTTCTGATATTTCTATTCTTTTGTTTTCTTCTTCAACCTTTAAGGAAAAGGTGGGGGATGTCATGGAATGGTTTTCAATACTTGATCGACCTCCTTACCCTTTCCTTTATCATTATTAGCTCATTTTTCAACACCCATCAATTTTTGCGACATCTCACCAATGGTCATCAACTTCTTAGTTTCAACATCGGGCGCATCATCAACATCCACAATATCATTACTGGCCTTATCAACCACAGGCATAGGTGGATAAATAGTAACCTTACCACTACGAGTGGTGATATCTAGGAAGTGACTTTCGTTCTTCAGATTTTGAACAGTATTGCTAAAAAATGTAGCCAACATCTGCCCAAACTGCTGCTCAAGCTGCTTAATCGTGGTAGCATGCGATTCTACTTTTTATCTCAATCTTGATATGTCTGCTTTAATCTCCTTAAGACAACTCTCTTGGCTCTCAGAACCCTTCAAAAACTTAGAAAGCAATGCTTCATTCTAGAGTAAGCATCACGATTCCCCGATAGAACATACAGACTATTTTTTTTCTTAAAATCACCCTTTCTCATCCAATCACCGTTTGCTACTTCTGTCCCTATACCTGTCTCCGTTGCATTTGCGACCTTGATTTCATTGCTTCGAGTTCCAAGTGTCTTAGGTATACCTTTGGACATTGAACCAAAAATCTGCCATCGTTATATCCAAATATTTTGCTTCATCCGCAGAATCAGACTCTTCATGTCTAGAAGATTTACTTTGTGCATTCACATTTTCTACTCCGATAGCTGTAAATTGCTTGGTAACCAACCCAATCACAATCCCCAGTTGTGCTACCTCTTAAGACTTTGTATCATCTAGGGCTCTTTTCTCATTGGAAGCACTAATAGCATAAGTACCAGTTGTCTTGTCTGTCATTCGAGTATGCCACCCTCAATTGGTTTTAGTAATCAATTCAAGATTTTCGCGGCTAGCTCGCAGTGAAGACTCATGAAATACCCGTCAATAATAGTATCAGTCACAACCTTGGTATTTACATTCAAGGCTCTATAGAATATCTCAAATAGGTTCCTCCCTAAAATTTTGTGATTGGGAACATTCATCAGTTTCTTCTTGAACCTCAACCAAGTCTCGTACAGTGTCTCTAAATGTAACTGTCTAAAATTACAAATCTCGTCCTTCAACTACAGTATTCTAGAAGGCGGGAAAAAGAGGTCCAAGATTTGTATCCTCAACTCATTCTAAGTGGTTATGGACCCACGAGGTAGCTCTCTTAACCATAACGTCTCTTCACCTGTAAGAGAGAATGGGAACAAACTGAGTCGTAGAGCTTCCTAACTCACCCCTGCAGATTGTACGAAGTGCAAATCCTAACAAAGTTCATAATGTGTAGGTTTTCATAATTAGTATTGTATTTTTAATTTCAAATTGCGTTCCTTGGGGCAACTCAGGAGGAATGATAACTCATGACTTAATTGGTTCAATATACCCCAAATCTTCTTTCGGGTGTTCATAAATTAGCAAGTACTAATAAATGGGTGGTTGAACTCTATCCCTTCTAGATCTATCTCTGTCGAGTATTGTTCTATGCTCTTTCTCTTGTCTAACTCTTTCCTTCTTAGTATTTGCACAACAGGCAGCTGCCAATGTCGCATTTCTTCGGCTATTAACCAGGCTATAGTTTGCACGGCAGTTTCTTGAACACCATACGGAAGTGGCTAATTCAATGCATATGGGTCATCATGAACCCTTCATACCGAGCTCATGCTCAAGCCCTTCTCCTCTTTCCATCTTACGATTCTACCATAACATTCATTCAAGCTCGGGATCAAATTAAATTAGGGGAATATCTTGACTCCGAGTACTGAGCACACACCAGCATATGACCAAGAATAGTAGAAAATCAAAAATCAACAACCTCAACAAACTCACTTAATCAATATGTAACTGTACTCCCCCACAATAGTGCCAAAATTTGATATTGCTCAAATTACACCTAAAAATTATAAAGCAATCGTTTGTCAAATATAGAATCCAACAAGGTTAGGGTCGATCCCACAGGGAATAGGACGAAAGTTTGTCATGAGCTTACTGATGTAGTTGGAAAGTGCAGAAAGTAAATGGGGGGTTTTGTAAGAACAATAGTAATAGTAGCGATGTTTGGGCAAGTAGGGTTGTTATCAATATGAGACAATCATTAGGATTATGTTCCCCCTGATTTCTCAACTCCGCAGTCTTATCGTGCTCGTCAAACTATCTTGGTGCCTTGGATACAAAATCTAAAAAGTTATGTATCACCTAACTGTCTCTCGATCTTGGTTTGGATGAATATCACTCATTTCCTCTCGATCTCAGAGTGTTGCATTACTAACCATTCTTTAGATCTCAAATTAACTATTTTCTCTCGGTCTTAAGTTAATTAGATTAAGTTTGATAGCTTCAAATTACTATTATTATCTCTTCTTCCTGATCTCTACCTTTCTCTCAAGCAAGTATCGAATACAGGCGCGTTCCTAACGTTTTCAATCATGAAGAAAGCAATCAAATTGAAGGAAACCCCATGGTATGCAAGAACTCCAATCAAGAATGACTTTGGACTTCCTTTACTTTGTTAATCCATTAGGATTCCCACAAACCTAGTTATGGGATTTAGCTGCTCGTGATTGTAAGAATACACATAGAATTCATAAATGAAAGAATATGAATTATCTCACAAATAATAAGAATGAAAACAGTAATATCAAATCAATATCTGTAATACCCCGTGCTTTTCCAAGCTTAAATTCATTTCTAGAATGTTAAGGGATAACTTCCAAAATGAATAATATTTATTCCATGTGGAATTTTCAAGATTTTGACTTTCCATTGTGTGGGAAATTGAAAAAACTTTCCATCGATACCAAATTCGCCCAAATCCGACACTTGGTTGAGAAGTTAAAGCATTTTTAAGTTGACAATGTGCCACCTATACTCTCAGCGCGTCGCGGGGAAGGTAAAAATGGCAATCGTCAATTCCAGTGGACCTCCACGATGTTGGCGCATCGTAGAATGGTCCATTTTCCCATTTGTCAAAATCCAGTAACCCAACGTGATCTTACCACGTCGCGTTGGTGATCAAAATGACATTTCAAAAGGGTACCGCGATTCCTCCGCGTCGCGTCAAGCCCTCAATTCCCAGTTTTCTATTTCCATTGGCCCGGCGCGATCACGGAGCGTCGCGCCAAGTGCCCATTTCAGGAAATTTTGATGAAAATTAAAAGCTTCGTCCAGGGTTAAATTGGTTTTTTTTCATAATTTTATTTCGTTCAGATATGGGATTTAATCCCTAAAATCATTCTCAAGTCATTCTTTATTGAATTTTCCCCAAATCAAAGCATTCTATCTCAAGGAAAAGAAAACCGTAGATTATCAACTTTCTCCCCAAGAAATTCAAATTTTCTCCATTAATTCCTCAAAGAAATTCAAGATTAAGGATTCTCAATATAAGAACTCAAAGAATTCATCTTCAAAGTATCAATAGAGATCCAAGATTCAAGTATTAGCATCTAAGATCATCAATTGAGGTATGTGGGGTTATGAACAAGGATAATCCTTTCATCCTTGTGCCCAAAACTTATTTTAATTACAAGTTTATTGAAATTTCATGTGATTTCTCATGAAATTGAAGTTAGGATTTATACCAAACATTGTTATTTATGAGTTTATGAGATTTCCAATGATTTAGAAGTTGAATTGCATGTTTATGTTCATATTTTCATATATATTGCAGTAATTTTCAGATTTTAAGTTGATTTATAAAGGAAAAATTACCCGAACTGACCACTATTGGGCTTTTATTTCCACTTAAAGCCTAATTTTCAATTAATTACAATTCATAACCCCTTCTTGCCTATGAATTATTCCTAATTACAATTCATAGTCTTTCTCATATATTTTCTCTCTTTTTCTATTTTCTACTATTCTTTTTTTTTTTTTACTTTTTCAGTTTTTTCTTTCTTCAGTTTTTCTTTTCCTTTTTTTATTGCTTTCTCTTTATTTTTTATTTTTTCACTTTTTTTTTCTTTTTTTCCCTCTCATTTTTCTCCTTTTTTTTCTTCTTTTTTTGTATTTTTTCTCCTTCATTTTTTTCTTTTTTTGTTCATTTTATTTTTTCCCTTTTTTTGTATTTTTTTTTATTTTCTATTACTCTTCTTTTTCTTCTTCTTTTGTATTTTTTCCTCCTTCTTTTTCTCTCATTTTTTCTCCTTTTATTTTCTTTTTTTCTTTTCAATTTTTCTCCTTCTTCTCATTTGTGCGAACTAGCAAACACAAATACAAGTGCGAACTATAAAATACAAATGAAAACTATAACATACAAATACAAATGCGAATTATAAAATACAAATGCGATCTATAACACATAAATACATGTGTGAACTATCATTTGTATTTTTTAATTATTGAAAAGGAAGATTGTTTCTTTCTACGAATACTTGTTTTATTTATTGATACAAGTTGTATTTATCGATACAAATAAATACAACTCAAATTTTTATACAAATACGTATTATATTTATATTTGTAAAATCATTTGTTTCATTTGTTTGTCATTGTATTTGTATCAAGTGATATTTGTTTATTTACAAATATGAATGATAATTTTGATATACAAATACAAAACAATACATTTGTATCAAATGATACATTACATATTTATATATTTTAGAATCAAGAAAATACAATTAATGCACTTACTTGTTTGTATACAAATACAAATGATAAACTGTACATAGTCACGACTAAATACAATATGCAATCAACTTACAAATACAAATACAAAATAATTTCTTAAAAATAAAAAGGTAATGAAGAAAATAGAATACAATACAAGTATAACCAAATATAATCTAAATATACAAACACAATAAAATCATAATATAAATATATTCCAATAAAATATGCAATCAATTATAAAATACAAATACAAAATAGTTCTTTAAAATACAAGTATGAATTATATAAAATATAAATGATGGCGCAAACTAACAAATACAAATACAAGTGTAAACTATTAAATACAAATACAAATGCGATCTATAAAATATAAATACAAGTGCAAACTTTAAAACACAAATACAAATACAAATACAATTGTATCAATAAATACAAAAATATAAATGACGGTGTGACTACAAATACGATAAACAATTATGGTATTTACGTTATCATCCATGACTTGTGTTGACTAGTCATATTATTCAAAAATACAAAAAATAAAAAATAGAATAAAAAAATAATAAAGAAAATAAGTACAAACAAGAAAATAAAGAAAAATCAAAGAAGAAAGAGAAATAAAAGTTAGAGATTAAAGAGAGAAAAAAAAACAAAAAAAATAGAAGTAGGAAAAAATAGAAAAAAGAAGAAGAAAAATTGAGAAAAACACAAAAAATAAAAAATATAAAAAAAGATAATGATAGTGTTAGCCAAGAAAATATTCAGTTCAACGAGATAAGCATGATTGAGATTTTTTTCTTTTTAAAAATATTGAATTCCATTTTTGGCGCGACTAAATAGGGACTGTATTCATATTTATATGAATACATACTATCCGTAAAACCGAATACAGCGGTTATAAATGATAATTACTTCAAACGCTCAAAACAGACCATTTTCCGTGTGAAATGACAGGTAGAAAAGCGTTCCTTCTCGACAGGGATTCCCATAACTCTTTTAATTTATAGAAGGTGGGTTTTATAGCAAAATGCTGTTATTTTTGAAAGATCCCCATTTATAAATGTTTACATCACCAAGCATGACTATTATGATGTTTTAACATGAGTTTGATGCATGAGTCATTAAGCCCTAATTAAGATTGCTATTTTAAGATTGTTTGTGCTATGAGCACCCTCAGATAAGATTATTCTCAGATTTTGATAAAGTTTTGACCCTTTTGGTCCTAAGCTAAGATAAAGAATCCACTTTGTTCATATGACTTGAGATTTAAAGAAAGAGCATAATTGGTTTTCTTGTAAACCCTTATGTTATTTTTAAAGTGGATTTCTTAAGATTTTGAGCATAAAAATGGAAGTAGTATTTAGCACCGAGATGGGTAAGTTACTACGGTTTCATACCCCAGAACTACGTGCCACCGTATGATTAAGATTATTTCCACTTCTACGTGGATGACTAAGATTGTGATCACTTAAGATAAGAAGTTCTATTCCGATGGCAAGGGTAGAATAACCCTACCTAACGGGGGCAAGACGTGGGACTCCATGGATGTTCACATGGTATATGTCGATTAGAAGAACCTCCCAAAAAGATGTCCCTACTCTTAAAACAGTCTATTGGCTTAAAGCCTTAAGATAAAAGCATATGTTTTGAAAGCTATGGTTTTAAGATTCTTAAAGTCTTGAGATGAAGCATTTCCTTTTTCAGAACAATTTTTAAAGAGTTTCCTTTCAGACTACAGATCTTAGAACAGAAAGAGAATCAGAAAAGCTTTTAGAAAACTAAGTGTAGAGGCTCACAAGTTTTACTCAGATTATGTTTTAAAGATAGTAACTTCAAATTTTCGCTTTTAGAATTCAGATTTTAGAGTGAGTCATTTCTACACTTAGACAATATGACTTAAAGAGAGAATACAAGCTCAGTCTTTAGAACTAAATGTTATGGCTCACAGGATTTATAAAGTATGTTTTGCTTCCTATTGCTGCATATTTCAGTATGTCAGATATTCCAGCTTATGTGAGTCATTTACATTTAGCATGCATCGTTTTACAAATTATGATGATTGATATCATGTTTTACTTATGCATTCACCCCCATATACTCAGTACATCCTCAAAGTACTGATCTACATATATATCTATGTGCTACATTATCTCATAATGAAGGTACGAATTGTAGCACGCATACCATATTCAGACAGCTTGCAGATTCCAGCCAGCAAAGGATGAGACCTCTTACTTCGGGGACTTTAGTTAGATGTTATTTATGTACTTCACTTCCTTACTCTTATGTATTGATTAGTGATAGTTGGGGTCGCGTCCTAGCTATCTATAGGCAGTATAGTAAAGGCTTCACAGATGTCAGTTAGGGTCAGTTATGTATTGTCAGTCCCTCTTTTAGACCTTATCAGAATGTAAAAGTTGTATCAGTATTGTATTTTCACAGATTCCACCATTATTATGTTTTCGCGTTGTAAACTCAGTCATTTAATACATATCGTTCAGTTGCTTATGAGTTATGTTAGTAGAAGGGTTAGCTTGGGATCACTTGTGGTCCTAAGCACCGTGTGACGTTTTGGAACAGATTTTCGGGACATTACAATATCAAACCCTAAACACCAAACACAATAATTCCAAGATTAAGAATGCATCTCAGAACACAAAACAAAATCAAAAGTGTATAAAGTGTGTAAATTAATAACAAAACATCTAGTGGGTATATATAGATATATCATAAAATCTATCCTAAACAAAGTAGGAAACTTAAGTCGGCACAAACCTATGACCCCACTTACGGGTCGTAGGCTGTACCTATAGGGCATAAGTAGGCTTATGGGAGTCAGAGAAATCTTTAGGCTGCACATCACATACCTACAAGGGAAATGTATAGGCCGAAAGTAGTACCTATGCCTCGTCGGTAAGGTTCATAGGAATCAGAGTCAAACATCAAGTTGTAGAATCTCAAGTCTTATACATACGTGGCCAACCTACTGCCCGTAAGCACTATCTATGGCCCGTAGGTAGGCTCGTAGGGAGCCTTCCTGCTACTGTTCAACACTTTTTACTCCTTCTCTACTCTGAACTCTGGTTTCCTGCAAAATCAACACAAAAGCACATCACATCTAACAAAAATATCTAAGTTTTTGCATAATTTTCTTGTTTTAAGCATCAAAAGTACCATGAAATCATGGCACATCAAAGGGAACAGCTTGGCCAATTTTTTCGTTTGCAGGTACAGGATCGATTATTTACTCGAATGTGTTGCAGGTACCAAATGCAGGATAAGGAAACACCAAAACAAACTGTTTCAATTAGGACAGCAGACGTCGGAATACAACATTTAAAGCAAACAATAACTGATACAAAAAAGACAAGAAATGCATACCAGTTCTTTAGGCAATGGAGAGTTAAAAAGTTGATATATCTGGTCTGTGAACAGTGGTATTAGCTTCTTTGGAGCTCATTTTATTAAGCGATAAGATCGATCAGTTATTTTAGCTACAAAGTTTCAACACAAAGGAGGTGAGAAGTTGAACCCACCAATGACTTAGATTGACATGGTTGATAGGAGCAATGCTAAAGGAGTCTTCATTGACAAGTGTGAGAATTTTAAGTGCCCGAAGTGATATCTACTCGAGTTGCACCTGTAATCGATCATCGACGTTAATAGTTGAAGGATGTTTTAGCTGATCTTTTCCCTCTCTTGGTCTCTGTTTTGCTCAACTCCGTTGGAACTCATCGGGGTTATTGTAGATGGTGAAGATGACAAGAGTAAAGTAGAGACTTTCCACATACTTTCCTTTTTCGTACTTTCTAGATTTTCCTTTTCCCTTTTGTTTATCTAGCTGACTTTATCGGGTTGGGACTATTTTCGATCCAATCTGCTTTTGTACATATTATTCTATCTAATGGAAGACCAACTTTTGGCCCGTCTGATTACAAAAATCGGAGGAAACAATTTGTAATTTTTTATACTTATTTATGATCCACATTGTGATTCTTTTTATTGAGTTTACTTTAGATTGACGTTTGATTATTTAATATAAACGATGTAGCATCAGAAGGAAAGCAACTGTCCTGAAGAGCCGAAGAAGAAAAGGTTAGAATATTTTTTTGGTTTCCGTAATGATAGATGATTTTTTGAAATGGACCTATTGCAATTTGAAATTATTTTTGGAATTCAAGCATCAATTTTTAAAATCAAGTTTTAAGGATTAAAAACACATCTAAATTATCCCAATGAACTTTTTATATGCTTGAACTTTTTCTATGTTTGTGAGTATCCTGATTGAATTATCAAAATAATTATTTCTCAAAATATACCTCAATTATTGATTATTCTCTTTTGCTACTTGAACTATAGTGATATTTCAGGCAGAAAAGGAGAATGGTTAATAGTTGACACTTGAGTTGTAATTTGATAAATAATTGGTTATAATTTAGGTAGAAAATTAGGTGGAAAACTCATACAACCGATGATTCAAGTATAAAACCTCAAAAACTAAAAAACTTTATGTATATTTTTTACCATTAACTCTAAAATCAATATTTTTAGTAATATTCAAGTATATGGATTCTGACTTGGGGTTTGACACAATTGATTGATGGATTCAAAATATTCTAAGTAATCATTTTGCATTTATTTTGGTTAGCAGGCTAGAGAGAGTTGAAAAGATACAAAACTGCATGAAAGACCGGTAAAATCACTTAGTTTATCTAGCTAATTATGTTTGCGTACTACATAATGAATGGCTCTTCGCTATCTCTGTTATGTCACTTGCGATATATTGATTAAGAAAAAAGAATTGGAAAACTCCCGGTACCACTGCTAACATGTCCAATAAGTCCAGACAGTGATGAAATTTTAAAAGTTATTATTACTCTTAACATAATTAATGCATTTTCCTAGCTTGTCTGACTTGGCTCGTCTACATTAATATGATGGCCTTCCAGGTTATTTTCTGCATTTCTATATGTTTCCACCATTTAGAGTTTTCCTATAAAGTTATTTATGACTTGATGGAGTTGACGGTTACCGAGTAGTTAGTTTAGTTTTTAGCGTCAATTCTCTATTTTGAAGTCTTCGCTGGTTAAAATTGGCTATTGAGCAAAAACGTCTGTCAAACAACCTTGTATGTCAATTCTGACAGTTCCAACATCTTTAAACGTCAACTTTAGGCTAGGTGGACCTTTGATTCGGGTCTCAATTCTTCCGAACTCATTCCGGACTATTGACCGAAATTTAAGAAAAATAGCACTTGGGTGTCGGGTCCACTTTTCAATGAAATGACCTCGGATGAAAATTTTGATTGTGTCATTTAATCCGAAATATCGAAATTGAAAAGGTAGCATAGTTCGTTTGTGTATACGAGATTTAGGATGAATCCCGAGGGATCGATGGAGACTCAAAAAAATTCCAAATCTCCAGCTAGTGTTCCCGCTAAAGGGGCCCTTTGTGCGCTTTAACGGCCTTCAAGCGCTCTAGCAACCCTGCTAGCTCAGTGTGTCCCGCTTTAGCGGCAAATTGACGTTAAAGCGCAAGCTGCTTTAGTGTCAATTAATCCATTTTAGCGGCCTAGCAGGAGTGGGCAGGTATCGCTTTAGCGCCGACCGCTAAAGCGATCCAAGGTCCGCTTTAGCGGCACCTAAAACATTATATATTTTCCACTTAGCCCGTTTTTTCTCATTTTTCACACATTTTCAAGAGTGTAGAATCCTAAAATGTGTGGAAACTCGGGAGAGGCATTAGTAGGAGATTTTGGGATGTTCGTAAGATTGAATTTCTCTATTCTTCTCTAAATTCTTGATAAATTCTCATCAATTTCATAGATAATTCCTCTATTAATTCTCGAAATCTCTAAAATACTGGTGGGTTGATTTTAGCACCATTTGAGCTCGAAATTTATCCATTTTTAGGGTAAATGCTCCTTGAGCATAGAGGGACGCATTGACGGTTTTCAAAATGTGATTCCTCCAGCGAGTCCCACAAGGAGATTTTACGTAATTTTGAACCCGAAACATAAAAATGCAATATGGGTAACGTTGTTCTTGTATTGATGAGTAGATTATGATTTTGATAGTGTGACATCTTGTGGAAGCTCTTCGAAAGAAAAATTCATCGATTTAGCATATTCACCGTACATTCTTTGACGTCGAGGTAGACTAGGTTTACTGTTCTTGTATATTGATCTTAATCGTAGTATATTAGATATGGGTTGGAAATTAGGTCTTGAAGATGTAATTAGTATAATTTGGAACTTCTAGCCTATTAAGTAATCGTAAATTAGGCGTAATTGACTTAGTTATGCATGTTTAGGTAGAATTGCTATCTTAGGATAACTGTGACTTATTTAACATCTAGAAGTGAAGTTAGATATCTTAACCTAGTTTGGGATGGAATTTGCCTTAGAATGAATTTCGAGGATTAGAAGTGGACCCCTTTGGCCCACCTTAGGCCAAGACTCTTGTTAGCTCCTCGTAGACTTATTGGGTATATTGTAATTTTAAATCGCATATTTTAGCGTTTGGAGAGAAGAGATTCGTGATACTTATACTAGTTTGATACTTGGGAGTTGATGCTAGGTTCGGTTCAAGTCCGACGATTTATGATCTTAAGGCTAATTCGATTTCGACATTATTCATGATATGAATTCTGGTTCAACTCCGACATTTGATAATATGAGTTTCGATTCAAGTCCGACATTGATAGGTTGCTTATGATGATTATGAAATTGATTCTAATATGAGGTTTATGGTATGGATGAATTCTTGGTTATGGTTTGAGATATGAATAAGAATTCATATTTCGGTTATTTCCTTTTTTGACTACACCCTTCGGGCTTATAAAGGCCTGCGTTGGGTTATTTACTGGCTTATGGGGATCGATTTTGTAGTAATAATTATGTGATATTTACATTATTATTTTGAATTATTTATTTATTTATTCACAACATTTGAAGCATTATTCTAGATTTTCCCTTCTAACTTGACTTACATTTATCTTTCTTCCATATTTATTGTACTTATATTATGATTTAACTCAACCGGTCGATGATGCCTACTGAGTATCCGTGGATTTGATACTCATACTACACTTTTATACCTTTTTTATTTAGATCCGAGTACTAGTGATCATTGCTGACGTGACGATCGTGTTGTTTATAGTTCGGAGGCAGGGTTAGCTCTCAAAATCGAAATTGCCTTTTTCTCCTTTTATCGTTGCCTAATCTTTCATTATTCGAGACCGATGTATATTAACTATTACAATACTTATGTTCCTTTTTGTTGTGGCTCCTCTACTAACACTATTAGATCATAGAATGTTATTATTATCTTTATGTACCTTTCAAACTATTCTTATTACTTGATCTATTATTGTAAGTTTTTACTTGCAAATTTTTTACTTTTACGTGTTTTTCTATCAAATTAGCCCATTACTCACAGCTTTGGGCTAAGATTCAACTTATCTACTAATGGAATAAAGCAAGTGTCATCATAGCTCATAAATCGGATCGTGATAAATTAATTAAGGCACAAGCCAGCTCTTTATTAAACTAGTGCATTAAAAAGGGAGAAATTAGAAAAAGAAACACAAAATAAAGGAATTGAACAAAAATAAAGAAGCCAAAATTGATTATGATAAAAAAAAAATGGAAAAAAATAAACGAAAAAAAGGAGAAAAAAAAGGGAAAAAAAGGCAAAGAGAAGAAAAAGAAGGGCTGAACCCTCCCAAAATAGAACAAAAAAAGACAAAATACAAAAGACGAACCAAAAAAAAAACTGATTGAAGCGCTGACGTTGGTAAGAATGGACGTTCCAGGAAATTACTTAAGGGAACATCCACGTGACAAGACGTGGGTGCAATTAGTTTGCTCCTTGTGGGCAACATATAATTTACAACATTTTGAGAAGCAATCCAACAGTAACCTGAGAATTAACTTTTAGAAAAGCATACACTTACTCAAAATATCCAAATGCATCGCCACTAAAGAGAAACTCCATTAACTGAGAGAGCGAGCAGGCACTGCAATCCAGATAATGGTGATATCAAGTTTCAAAGAAACGAAGTTCTACCATAAATTCACGCTGCATAGGGGAGTACCAAGCAACAGCCTTGGCAGACCAGAGAACTTGCAAAGCATGTTCAATGGCAAATACAGGATTCTTCACACTTAAACACCAATCCTTCTTCAAATCAATTGCAATCTCTGAGTCAACTCTAAAACTGAAAGGACCTATGATCTGCATCAGTGTAGCGCAAACCAAAATCAGGAAACAAAAACATTTGCACTTTAAATTCAGCATCACTCCATGAACCACCAAGATTTTATTCATTTTTTTTTTTCTTGAATAATCATGATGTCTAGACCAACTTACGTGCACCTCAATTGATTCCTCAGACCTGCTACTTTCCACCCCTCAGATCTGCTACTTTCCACCAAGCATTACTACGACCACCTCAACCCTTCCCCAAAAATCATAGGTGAAAAACATACAAAAGAGGAAATTAAACAAAAAAAAATTAATACATAAATACACACACCCCTCCGCTTACTCGAATATAGACACATAAATCGTCATTTAACATGTGAATTCATATCATTAGCATGCAAAATACATGCGTACAAGCACAATTACTTGGGATAAAGTTGCTGATGAAATTTGAGGGGCATTAACATAAATTCGAGTCAGTTTGCACACACCTCAAGCGTTTCATCGGTAGCTTCTACCTCCTACTAGTACAATTACTATGTAATTTACTCATCGAAGCTTAGGCATCAAGCGATGGGATCACCTAAGATATTTTGCTTATGCCGAGATTTGAACTCTGGTTTTCCACTATTTTGGTTCCACTATTGACTTGTAAGCAACACCCTTGAATGTTGTTTAGAATCACTACTAAGAAGTTGCGAAAAAGCGATGGATCAAAAAGCAACGAACGTCATCACTATAGAAAAAGTGATATCGTCCGATGCTTTTTCTTTCTTTTTATTTATTTTTTCACAAAAGCGACAGACAATGTCATTTTGTCCATCACTTCTCGTGGTTTTTTCCGCCAAACTATTTACATATAATTTATATTTATCTTTTTATAAAAGCGATGGACAACGTCATTATTATTACAAAAAAAGAAAAAAATATTTTACAAATGGACGCTATCTATCATTTTTGTAAATATAAATTTATTACGTAAATAAATTATTATTATATTAATAAAAAATATTTTATTTGTATTTTAAAAAAAAGCGACTGATAGTTGAGACGAAGTTGTCCGTCGCTTTTTTAAAAAAATATAGAGACTCGATCGGGTCTCTTTTCAATTTCCCTCTCTTCTCTCTTTATCTTTTCTTTTTCTCATCCCAGCGCAATCACCGCTTGCCGTACCAGCTCCACCGTTGCTGCCCAGCTCCAGTGCTCCGCTGCTGCCCAGTCCCAACTGCCCTCCTCCGTCCCAACCTTATTTTTTGAGGTTAGTGTTTTTAACCTTGCTAATTTTTTAACACCACTTCTAAAATAGAGTGTACATTTTGTTATTTTTTCAATTACACTGTTACATTGTTACACTAATAGTGTATTTGAACTTAGGGTTGGTTTGGTTTTTTTCCGTAATTGCTATACATTGTTAGCTTGTTGAGTTCAATTAGGATTTGGAATGGATTAGTTTGGGTATTGAAGATTCAATTATGGATTAGTTTGGAATTTAGGTTAATGTTTAGCTTGTGCTTCAATTATTGCTATTAGTTTTGAATTTAGGATAATGTTTGATTTGTTTCGCTATTAGTAATTTTCGATTTAGGCTAATTTTACTTTTGATTAAATTGTTATTATGAACCTTAGTTTACGTTAATGCTTGTTATTAGTTTGAAATACATTGTTAAATTAGTGTTGGATTACACTTTTTAATTTGAAATACATTGTATTTATTTGTGGTTAAATTTTATCTTAGGGTTTCTAATTTTTTTCAATTAGAGTAATGTTTGATTATTATTTCTTTTGCTATTAGTTTGAATTTCGGTGTTTGTTATTAATTACTACAGTACATTATAACCATTAAATCTAATTAAAAATAAAATAATTGTTACAATAATTATAAATACTTAGAGCCCGTTTGGGATTGTCGTTACAAAACTGCTTATTTAAGAAACACTTTTATACAATAGCTTTTCAGAAAAGTGTTTTTGAAAAAAAAAACAATTTGTATTCTTCGGATCATCATCAATGATTTTTTAAAATTTATAATAAAGAAAATGAGTAAGATTAAATTACTAATAATATATAAATCATAAATAAAATAAAGAATTATGATGTAAATATGAAGTATAAAATATTAAAATCAAACTTTAATCATACTTAAAAGCAGAAAAACTGCTTCTGCTTCTTTTAAAAGCATTTTTGCAAGTTTATCAAATACCATTCTTTTCAAAAAAGTATTTTTTTTTTCTCAAAATAAGTGTTTTTCTTTGAAAAATAAGCAATCCCAAACACCCTATTAATATATAAATCCAAGGGTGTGGCTTAGTGATCAATAAAATGTATTGAAGCATGAGGTCTTAAGTTTGAATCCCAAAAGAGACAAAAAACACTAGGTGATTCTTCCCATTTGTCCTACTCTCAATGGACAGAATTACTTGATAACTGCTGCTTATGTGAGGCGACAAGTAACCCGTGAATTTAATTGAAGTGTGCGAAAGACGACCCAAACACCACAGTTATCAATAAAAAGAAATACTTAATATATTATAACAATTATATATATATATATATATATAAAATTTATAATCTATATCTATAATCTATAATATATTAAAAGTGTGACGGGTCTTAGAAATATTGTTTGAACTTTTTGCCCTTCATTAAAAGTCTATACTTTAGACAAAATCGTCTTTTCACTATTTTTTTTAATGTTTAAGAGTTAGAAAATTAATTAAATATATGTATGGTAAAACAATTCCTTATTAGAAGTCATTAGAATTTCATCATTTTTTTCCTAATTTAAGAATTAAATTAATTAAATATATTTATGATAAAACCTTTCCTTATTAAACGTCATAAAAATTAATGACAATTAATACTTTTTTTATTTGTTTAATAATTCTAAATAAACTAAATTTGATAAGAAGATTTGAAAAATCTAAAAATAAATATAATTTCGTTAGAAGAAGAAAAATTTGTTATAAAATAAAGACAAGATATTAGTATCAAACTTTGTTTAACAAAGGAGAGAACTAGAGAGAATTTTAGTAGTATATTTGTTACTAAATCTTATGTATAAATAAAATGTACAAATGGTGCCTATTTACAGATACCATTCTAAGTACATCAATCTTGACTTCAAGTTGGTAAGTTGGTCAAGTATGTATGTATTCAAATTCAAATTGAATACCAACTTTTAGTCTTCAAATCCAACTTGAATACCAACTGTGGTCTTCAAATTCAATTTGAATACCAACTATTATTTCTAATATCAACAATAGTGTAGTATATGAACATCCACCAAATATATTATTTACAATACTCCTCCTTGGATATTTATGTGAAGAGAAATTCTAAAGAAAATAGGATGTACAATAACGATTTGTAATACGCCTTATTTGCTACCTCATTGAAAACCTTATCAGGAAAATCCAGTAGAATAAAACCTTGGTTAAGGAAAAAAAAGTTCAGCGCGTATGTACTCCCCCTAATAAATATATCACTTAATGTCTAGGAGACGGCGCATTCCAATCTTGTATCTCAACTTCTCAAATGTTGATGTTGGCAATGCTTTAGTGAACATATCTGCTAGATTATCGCTTGAACGAATTTGTTGAACATTTATTTCGCCTTTCTTTTCAAGATCATGAGTGGAAAAGAATTTTGGTGAAATGTGTTTTATCTTGTCTCCTTTAATGTAACATCCCTTCAATTGAGCTATACATGCAGCATTATCTTTATACAATGTAGTTGGAATATCTTTATTTAAAGGAAATCCGCACATTTTCTAAATATGTTGAGTCATTGATCTCAACCAAATACACTCCCGGCTCGCTTCATGAATGACAATGATTTTTGCATGATTTGAAGAAGTTGCATCTAATGTTTGCTTCATTGAACGTCATGATATAGTTATCCCACCATAGTAAACAAATAACCCGTTTGAGACCGAGCCTTATGTGGATCAGATAAGTATCATGCATCTGCATAACCAATCATTTCTGACTTGGATCCATTTAAATAAAATAATCTCAAGTCAATAGTTTTCCGAAGATATCTGAGTATGTGCTTTACACCATTCCAATATCTTTTAGTTGGGGAAAAGTTGAATCTTACCAATAAACTTACCGCAAAATAAATATTTGGTCGAGTATTATTGGCAAGATACATTAGTGCCCCGATCACACTAAGATATAGAGTTTCATCACCAAGAAGTTTTTCATCATTTTCTTGAGGTCGAAATGGATCTTGATTTACATCAAGCGATCTCACAACCATTGGGGTACTCAATAGATGACCCCAATAGATGTGATTTATCCATGTAAAATCGCTTTAAAATCTTTTCAGTGTATGTTGATTGAAGGACAAAGATTTCATTTGTCAAATGCTCAATCTGTAGGCCGAAACAAAATTGTCTTTCCTAAATCTTTCATTTCAAATTCTTTCTTCAAACACTCAACAACTTTTGAAAGCTCTTTAGGAGTGCTAATGATATTCAAATCATCAACATAAACAACTATTATAGCAAATTCAGATTCAAACCTTCTTATAAAAATACAAGGGCAAATAGGATTATTTTTGTACCCTTCTTTTAGCAAATATTCGCTAAGACGATTATACCACATCCACCCTGATTGTTTCAATCCATATAAGGATTTTTGAAGCTTTATTGAGCAAGTTTCTTATGAATTTTTATATGCTTTAGGTACTTTGAAGGCCTCTGGAATTTTCATAAAAATATTGTTGTCCAATGAGCCATAGGCTGTGACAACATCCATTAGGAGCATATCAAGCTTTTCATGAACTGCTAGATTTATTATATATTTGACAGTAATTCCATCCATCATAGGAGAATATGTCTCCGCATAGTCAATGCCAGGACTTTGCAAAAAATCTTGTGCCACAAGTCGTGCTTTATATCTTACGACTTCACCTTTTTCATTTTGCTTTCGCACAAAAACTCATTTGTACCCCACTGGCTTGAACCTTCTGGTGTTCGGACTATTAGTCCAAGAATTTCACGTTTTTCAAGTAAAGTCAATTTCGTTTGGATTGCATTCTTCCATTTTGGCCAATCATTTCTCTGTCTACATTTATTGACAGATTTTGGTTCCAAATCCTCATCTTGTTGCATTATTTCAGTAGCAACATTATAAGCAAAAATATTTTTAACCACAATATTATTTCGATTGCACCTATTTTTTGTCGAGACATAACTTATTGAGATTTCTTTATTCTCATTAGTTTCAGGTATTTTAACCTCCTCAACGGTCTTATCATTTGTTAGATCTTGAGGATCCTTTTGAACGACTGCCATCATATCGTGATCATTTTGATCATTTATTTCTTTTCTTTTTTGAGAATTTTTATCCTTGGAACCAATCGGTCTACCACGTTTCAAACGTGGCTTAGATTCATTTGCATTGACCACTTGTCCTATCGGACATCAACTCGAACTGGAGCATTCACAGCTGGAATATAAGATTTAGTAACCCTTGGAAGATTAGTAAATGCATCCGGTAGCTGATTTGCAATATTTTGCAAGTAAATCATCTTTTGAACCTCTTGCTCACATTGATTTGTTCGAGGATCCAAATGAGATAGTGATAATGCATTCCAATCTATCTTATGTTTCAGCTACCTATGTTCTCCCCCTAATGTTGGGTATACTGATTCATCAAAATAACAGTCAGCAAATCTTGCCGTAAACAAATCTCCTGTCATAGGTTCCAAATATTTTATAATGGAAGAAGATTCATACCCAACATATATTCCCAACCTTCTTTGAGGTCCCATCTTTGTGCGTTAAGGTGGAGCAATTAGAACATATACCGCACATCCAAAAATTCTAAGATGGGAAATATTTGGTTCTTGACCAAAAACCAACTGTAATGGGGAGAATTTATGATAAGTAGTTGGCTTGATGCGCACAAGTGTTGTTGCATGCAAAATAGCATGTCCCCATGTTGAAACAAAAAGTTTTGTCCTCATTAACATTGGTCTAGCTATCAATTGAAGACGTTTGATTAATGATTCTATTAGACCGTTTTGAGTGTGAACATGAGCAATCGAATGTTCAACTTTTATTCCAGTTGACATACAATAATCATTAAAGGACTGAGATATAAACTCACTAGCGTTATCAAAACAAACAGTCTTTATTGCGTAATCTGGAAATTATGCTCTTAACCTTATTATTTGAGCCAACAATCTCGCAAAAGTCATATTGCGAGTTGATAATAAGCACACATGTGACCATCTTGTAGATGCATCTATCAAGATCATATAATATTTGAAAGGTCCACAAGAAGGGTGAATTAGTCCACATATATCACCCTGTATACGTTCCAGAAATGCAGGAGATTCAATCCCAACCTTAGTTGTTGATGGTTTAATAATCAACTTTCCTTGAGAACAAGCAACACAAGAGTATTCCTTTGATAGAAGAATATTTTGATTCTTCAAAGTATGCCCATGTAAATTTTCAATAATTCTACGCATCATATTAAAATCAGGATGTCCCAATCGGTCATGCCAAATGATAAAATCATTACAATCTGTAAATCTTTTATTTACTATGGTATATGATTCAACCATACAAATACTTGTATGATATAATCCAGAAAAAAGTGCAGGTAGTTTTTCATGCACAAATCTTTTTTCATCTTTTATTATAGTAATATGAAGATATTCAATCTTTCCTTCATTTGCAGTCTCAATGTGATAGCCATTTTCGCGAATAACCTTGAAACTTAACAAATTTCTTTGAGACTTACTACAGTATAATGCATTATCAATGGCCAATATTGTTTCCTCAGGTAGTACCAAGGTCGTTTTTCCAGAGCCTTCAATTAACTTTGTACTACAAGATATTGTATTAACATAAGCCATTTTCATAATCAAATTAGAGAAATATTTCTTTTCTCTTAATATAGTGTGAGTTGTAGCACTATCAAGGAGCCACACATCTCCATTACTCATCTTGGATCCAGTTGAAGATTGAAATACATGATAAGAAAAGTGAACTTTCATAATCTTAAATACTTATTATTTTCTTTTGAAAAGTAAAAACAACATAATGAAAAACACGCCAAAAACAACATAATGAAAGCATATTATTTATTTCCCCAATAACTTGATCAAGATTTAGTTTTGATCTCCAAAGAAGTCTTCAGCTTCCAAATAAGTTATATTATCAAGGCCATCAAAACCATCATCTTTCAAGATCAAGTTTGCTTCAACATTGTCATCATATTTGTGTGAAGATCCTGTCTCATCATCATTTTTGAAAGTTAAATTTGACTCCATTCGGGCATTAGATGAGGTCCCACCTTCATTTCTCTTTCTTTTGCAAGATTCTTGATAAAGCCTAGCAAAATGCTTAGGTGCCCGACATTCATTATTTCAGTAGCCTTTCATGCCACAATGATGACAATTACCTCTTGAAGGATTGTTTTGGGGACCCATTTGGTTCTCCCTTTTTTTATTACCACCACCATGACGATTATTATATCGCCCCCTGCCATTGCCATGTCCACGCATATTATTATGACCCCGATCTTGCCGTCTTTCAAGCTGGCCATGCACTTATACCACATTTGCTTCCGGTAGTAAAGCAGTTCCAGTGAGACAGGCTTCATGATTTTTCATCAAAAAGGCATTATGTTGCTCAACTACTAGAAGTCATGAGATCAATTCAGAATACTTCTAAAAGCCCTTTTCACAATATTGCTGCTGCAATATCACATTTGAGGCATGAAAATTAGTTAGTGTTTTTTCATCATGTCCTCATCATTTATAGTTTCCCACATAATTTCAATTGGGAAACAATCTTGAATACAACAAAATTATATTCAACAACGGTTTTCAAGTCTTGAAACTGTGAGTACATCCACTCATAACGAGCTCTAGGCAGTACCGTGGCCTTTAGGTGGTCATACCTTCCTTTCAAATCAGTCCACAATTCAAGTGAATCTTTCATAGTAAGGTATTCAAGCTTCAGTCCTTCATTCAAATGATGACGAAGAAAAATCATAGTATTGGCCCTATCCTGACTCAATGTTGTATTATCCGGGGGTAATAGTAGCACTAAGACCCTTAGCAGCTAGGTGAATCTCAACATCGAGAACCCATGACAAGTAATTTTTCCCGGAGATGTCAAGTGCCACAAACTCAAGCTTCGACAAGTTTGACATGATGAAAACTATCATAAAAATAATGAAGTTAAGACAACAATACAATTGACAAAAATATTTTTTCTTCATGTGTAACTTTAACGTTAAAAACAAAACTTTGATAAAAGAAATTTAACAAACTACAATATTCAAGATAAGTAAGTTGATTATACCTGACGGATTGAAAACTTGAAAGAGGATAAAGTTATGCTGAGAACGTATTATAAAATAAAGACAAGATATTAATATCAAACTTTGTTTAACAAAGGAGAGAACTAGAGAGAATTTTAGTAGTATATTTGTTGCTACTTCTTATGTATAAATAAAATGTACAAATGGTGCCTATTTATAGATAACATACTTGGTTTCAAGTACACTAATCTTGACTTCAAGTTGGTAAGTTGGTCAAGTATGTATGTATTCAAATCCAAATTGAATACCAACTTTTAGTCTTCAAATTCAACTTGAATACCAACTTTGGTCTTCAAATCCATTTTGAATACCAACTATTATTTCTAATATATACAATAGTGTAGTATATGAACATCCACCAAATGCATTATTTACAACAAAATTTAAGTATCAAATTTTTAAAAATTTTAAGTAATAAGAATGTAATTAATGATTTTGTAAAAATTTGACTTTAAAAATAAGAAAAGATTTTATATATATATATATATGTATGTGTGTGTGCACGTGCGCACGTGTGCGTGCGCAAATAATCGTAACACAAATATGATTCAAACTGATGCATCTCTCTTAGCCTGTGACAACAAGGAAAAATGGTATTATATGACAAACGCAAAAGTGAGGTGGTAAAATATATGTGTATATTTTTATATTTACATTATTATATTAAAGTGTGAAAGATTTTTGAAAACTTATTTGAACTTTTCCACTATATTAAAAGTCTCTGCAATAGATAAAATTATTTAATTTTAAATAATCACTTTATTTTAGAAAAGTGATTTGAACTTTTTGCGCTTCATTAAAACTCTTCTTTAGACAAAACAATCTTTTAACTGTATTTTTTAATTTATTATTTAATTATTTATTATTGCAAGGTAAGGCTGCGTACAATACTCTTGTGGTGGGGTCCTTCCCTGGACACCACGCATAGCAGTAGCTTTAGTGCATTGGGCTGCCATTTTTTTAGACTTCCTAAAATATATAAAACCCTTAAAATATATGGTAGAAGAATTAATTAATATTTTCCTTTTCTATTAGACTTCCTAAAATATATGATAGGAGAATTAATTAATATTTTTCTTTCTATTATTTAATTAGAAAAATACTCCTAAAAATAGGACTCTATTAAGGAAATACTTCTATAAATATTTAGATATACATTAAACTAGAGAACAAACTGATTTATCTATTGGGAGAATATGATTGATGCTCTTTTAACTTGATTCGATTACATGTCTAGATTGGTGGATGCTTGATTTTCTAACCCTCAACTTCTTCACTATTTTTGTCAGTATAATAGAACTCAATATGTATGTGTGTGTGTATATATATATATATATTTATTCTTTGTTTTCATTTAAAATCATTCTTTATGATCAAAATTTTCACTCAGATAAAAATTAATTGGATCAAAATCGAAGCTTTGTGATCACTATTATATTGTTTTTATATAGTTTACCGATCGTAGATGAATGTCGGTTGGCTTTGAAGAATTTCTTGTGTAAAGGTTGGGTTTAACTGTATTGTTTTGATATCTTTATTATCTAATTGTTTTATTTTAACTTACAGATGCTAGATAAATGTGGATCGACTTTGAAGAATTTCTTGTATAAATGTTGGGTTTAATTGTACTGTTTTGATATCTTTATTATCTAACTGTTTTATTTTAATTTACAGATGTTTTATTTTAATTTATATTGCTAGATGAATGTGGGTCGGCTTTAAAAAATTTTACCAGGAATATATATATATAGAGAGAGAGATATACATATACATAAATATATATATACATACATACATATATATATATATATATACACATACATATATATATATAACGCCCCTAAAAGTTATTGAAAAAATTCGCTTAAACCCCTCAATAAAGACTATTACCCATTAAACACCTAAAGTATTCAAAATATGTACTATTAAACACAAAGTGCTAATATGGCAAAAGAAGTGTTCACTTTTATTTGGCGCGTCAACGAATTCCAAATGATATTTTATTTTTTTCATTAAAGGAAAGTGGCCTTCGCCCATTCTTAATTGTCTTAATTTTCACTTTGTAATGCTTATTTTTTTGGGCCTATGGCCACACTCGTGTTTCTTCGTTATTAATTAAAATGGTCTGATAAGCCCCCAAAAATTTAATTAAATAAGGATAAGAATAATATTTTTTATTCTTTATTTTGAAAACTTACACTTTATTTCTTTCATTAATATATAAAAAAAGAAAAGCAAACCTGCCCCCACCCCCCACCGCAGGCTAGTCGTCATCTTCTCCTCCCCATTTTTATTCTCAAAGCTCCTATAATTTTTCTTTCTTCATTATTTTTTTTTTTTCTTTTTCAGTCTCAAAAAATGAAAATGATTTCTGAATTATCTAATTAAATCAGCAAAAAGGAAGGAAAAAATTTCCTCCATCCAAGTTTGTTGGCTGTTCGTCCATCCATCTCCATTGCCAAATCACCTCCAAGCAAACATCATCAATCAACTGTAAACCCACTAAGTTTATTTGAAATGATAATATAATTCGATACAATAATTTAGGTCCTCTCGATTTTTCTTCATCATCGATGTCAAAAATGATTCACCGCTGGCAGACTCCCTTTCTTCCTCGCTCTTGTACCGATCTCTCTACATATCTTTCTCTCTCCCATATCAGATAAGAAAAAAAGAAGAAAATTGAGTTTGAAAAAAGGTTTTGAGTTTTGCCATAGGGAAAGGAACACCGACGCCAAAAATTGGAGAAGAAAAGGGCGGGTATTGAATATGTTGTCAATTTAATATTTTCTTTCTCAAAAATAGTTAGAAATAAATTTGAAATAATTTTTAACTTTTTTAAGTATAATATTAATTTTTTTATAATTTTTGGACTCCAGTGCCACTTGTCAAATTTTAATTTGTCTTCTTATATAATTTCGAGCTTGACTCACACGCAAAATATTTGGAAGCTAATTGTCATTTAGTATTTAATAGGTACATCAATGTGAATATTAAGGTGTTCACTAGATACTAGCCTTAGTTGAGGTGTTCAAGTGAATTCTCCTGAGAACTTTAGAAGTCGTCGATGACTTAAGCCAAACATAAAATTAGCAACCATGCTATATATTAAACAAGAGATACCTGCTGCTGAAAACAAAGCGAAGCACGCGGACAAATTGCCTGTAGTGCGTCAATATTTGGTACTTGAGAATTATAAAGACTGCATGCCACAGAGGTTATTCCAGAAAGAAGTTTTGACCCAGAAGGAAAGTCGAAGCTTGTATGGACACGAGTGAGATCCAGGAACCGCCTTTGGAAATTTCCGTGCTGTGCAGTGAGTGAAGCAGATGCAAATGAATCCACTGAAACAGCAGCATTTTCTCCTTGGGCTTGAAGGCCAAAATCTTTCAGACGTCGTAAACTGCATGATTGTAGCCTTCTCATTGAATTGTCTCCGAGATATGCAGAAAAAATAGCACCTATAAGGTCGAACATACGTAAGCTAAGCTATGACACGACAGGAATTGGAGAGGATGAGATTATTTAGCTCCCATCCTTCTACAAGACAGCACGTACTTGTATGCGTATTGACAATATGCAAATTGTTTAGATGAAAAAAATCAAGGTCAGAAGTAATTTCTAAGTAGTTGCCAATCAAGCGACATAATGCACACTTCACTCGTTGCTCACTTTCTACACTTTATCACCAAATAAAAATTGCTCAAATCAATTTTGACATTAAAATTATCACAAAAAATCCAAAAGCAAAGAGAAAAGACGAGCAGGAAGGTGGTTTTGTCAAAGGGGTCAAAATATAACTCAATATCTATATCCTTTTCTATTGAAGACAACAGATGAGAGATGTTTTCTTTTTGACAAGGTAAATAATTTTATTAACAATTAGGAAACTCTGTATACCAGACATATTAAAAGAAGAGAACCTACATCAAAATATGGTTCTCAAAAAGAGAGATCCAATCATCTATACAAATAGGAACCACGTAAGTACACCAAAAAGAAACTAGAAATGAAACACTACTTTGGAACTTTATAAAATCTTTTTCCACCCCTTCAAATGCCGTTAAATTTATTTCTTCCAAATAACCCACATGATTGCTAAGGAGGGCAATATTCCATGACCTTGGGCTTCTCTTCCCCCTCCTATGAGTCCAAATTTGCAAAGCCACCTTCACTATGCCCGACAGCATCCATAGCATACGAAACAAATTGAGGGTCACCCTCCATAATCGATTTCGACTAACCACCTTACAGTAAAAGATGATCAACATGCAGTGAGATCCAAGCAATGAAATAATTTTGAAATGCTCAGGCATGGTTTTCAAGATTTTTCTCCCTCTAGGAGGGAGAGTTTCTCTTTCCAACCCTTCCCACCAATAATCCTTCCTTCTTTCACTTCATTATTACCGGGCAATCACCTCATGTGAGTCTATTTCAGTACTCACTAGGACTCTTGGGTTCTCCAGAATGGGTGAGAACAGAATCTACTTCAAAGCGGGCTTCTAGTCTTTTGATAATTCCTAGGTGTACCTCCAGTAATACAGCATGGTATGAATGGGGTGAGAGAAGTCGGAATATGATGAGAAGACCTGATATGGGACCAAAATACGGAAATCATATTTTGACTATGAGAATGAAAAGATAAATGGATAGATAGATAATAATAGAAAGATAGACACAAAGAAGATAAGAGAATCAAGAACTAAGGAGTGTATTAAACCCCAAACCCTTAAATTCTAGCATCCACTAGCACCTAAACTCTTATGAGACCGAAAGGGTAATCAATTACCCGATCAACCAAGTAGGGTTTGGACTCATTTGTTTGCACTTAATGGAGGTTTGAATCTGAATGGTTCAGACTTCAGACCATTAAGTGCACTTTTTTTTTATTAAGATTTTAGCTTTTAATAGGTGTGAATAGGTCTTAATTCAGATTTAGAATCAAGTCTTAATAGGTCTGAAGAGGTATTTTGATGTTGGATAATATTCACCACCATTCTATTCATAATCATCAGTCACCACCTCTGCCACCGCCATCATTGTCAACCACCACCCACCACTACCTCTAATATCACAACCACCATCGACAACAAATATCGCTACCAACCACTATTGTCAATCGCTACCACACCTACTACCTCTATTATTCTAATTATATTTAACGCCACCACCGTCGTCAACAGCACCACCATCATCAACCACTACCGGTCAATCCCTACTATCGACTAACTCATCTATCACAACTAGCACTACCACTAACTACCACTAATACATCACAACCTCCACACATTGTTCGGCGGCCACCACCATTGTCACTAGTAACGCCACCTCTACCATCACTTCAATCATTATCATCGCTACAATTTATCTCTACTAACAACCATCCAACTAGCACCAACACATCGTCAACCATCATTCATTCATTTTTAAACCATCACAATCAACACCTCCAACTACTAACATCAACCAACGTCACATCACAACTACCACCATCACTATCAACTGCTACCATCATAACAGTCACTACAATACCAACCATCACATCTATCACCACTAACATTACTAATAACTAACATCAATTATTGTCACCGCAACCATCATTATAAACCATCTCTACTATCACTAACAAACATAAATATTTTTTTTCCAATCAAATAATAATTTTGTTGTATTAAATTACATACTTTTCTGATATATAATTAGGTTTATATTTGAATTGTATTTTTTATTTTATTATATATACAAATAAATTTTTTTTGTACATTCAGATATTGAAAAACAAACTGTCTTAATCATTCAGCTTTCAGATCTAGAGACAACATCTTAATCATGCAAGTGACTTATTTGCAACTTAAAAACAAGTCAACCCTTGTTGGGCATCTGCTCAAACAGGTGGGGCACAGCGCAGATGAGGCGCATATGCTACTATTTTCGTACCTGCTCAAGCAAGTTGGGCACAGATGACTTCGCAAGTCGCTTCCCCATGCCTCCGGGCTCGTTTTTACCCTCCAACGACCTCTCCAATGGCCCTTGGTCCTTCTTATATGCATTGGGCACGCTAAAACACTACTTAAATGGTATCAAGATGGCTTGGAATACATCTAACTTCATCAATAATCATGGGAGTGTGTGTAGTCCTTGGGCTTGCTTCCTTGTGAGGTCTTGGGATGAATTCGGCTCCCAGCTCCAAGTTATCCTCCACACATGGTGTTGAGCTCTTGGGAGCTTGAAAAGGGTCCCCCTAAACATATCCTTGCCTCTCATAGTTGACCATAGCTTGGGTTCCTTCATGTTGGCCTCAAATTATAATCCTTGAAAGTTCGATGCCAATTTTGCTTATATCTCTCCCTTTCTTGAAAAGGGTTCCTTGAATCCAAATCTTGCGAAACCATAGGGGTAACAAGCAAAAACGATTTGCTCATGGCATGAGGGTTAGAATTAGCAAAAGCAAACTCTTCACCAAGTCAAGGAGGAACACTTACATATAACAAAGTATCAAAATGATGAATTAAGGATGTGTAACCCACAAAATGAGAACTACTTGGCCACTCAAGAGATTTGGACAAAGGAGAAAGTAAATGAACCATGGTAATCAATCAACCACTCATCCACTCATGAAGGCTCACATTGGTTTCCTATCTCAATAAGCACAAAGCCTCTTTAAAACATTCAGCTTTGTTGGAGATCCTTCTCTTGCACAACTTTGGTTCCTCAAGTAGATTAGAAATCTTCGAGAAAGACTCCTCGTCATAGGGATGAGTACCAACAACTTCAATCAAAGTTTGTTTGTCATCTTGACCAAACACCAAGTTGGGTGTATAAGAACCACCATATTCCAAATGGTCACGGAAGTCAAATGGATAGAGTGGCCATAAACATGGGTTTAGGCAACACATCTCTCCACAAAGGTACCACCAATACGAAGAGTTATACCCTCTACACTAGCATATGCATCATTAAAGGCAAATAGAGGGTAGAGAAAGGTGTCACGCAAGTTGATTTCATCTAAAGTGCCTTCAAGTGCATGCTCATTACTATGTGGAAGAACATTTTCAAGAGTATGCACAAAAGTTGGAACACTCAAAGAAAAGTAAACAATTCGAACATAAAGACCACATTTCACTTCTTCACAATCTTTTTCTATAAGAGTACTCTCATCAAGAAGAGGTTTCCATCTTTTAGAGGAAAATGATCACACCATAGTGGGTTGTTACATAGAATATAGCCCTCAAGAAGAGCTGCATCATCAACATGGTCCACACCACTAGGTAATTCACTATGAGTGATTCCATCATCTTCAAACAAGATATTGTACTTAAAGAGAGAAGGATCAATCCAAGAAGAAGAATTGGAACAAGTAACTTCACTCTCAAAAAGACAATTATCAAGTTTCGAAGCGAGTTCAAACACATGATCATCCCTATGAGCAACGCAAACAATAGGATCTTCATCAAGAGGCATGCTCAGAGGGTCAATCCTATCTAATTGACCAACATTATCAACATCATCACTCACTTGAAGTTAATTAATCACATCACAATCATCCTCAAGTGGTGGACTAGGTTCACACACAAGTTGATCAACACAATTTCCACATGACAATATACTATCATTCAACACAATGGCTTCAACACTAGGTGGACACAAATCAATCTTACCAGAAGAATCAATTCAGTCATCAGTAAGATCAACTAGTGTATCCACGCTTTGAACTTGTACATTATCATGCAAAGAATCATTAGGCTCATATGAGGGTAAGCTATCACTCAAACTTAATAGGCTACTAGACACACAATGATCATTACATTTATTAAAGTGCAAGAGTTAGCTATGTTATCTTGATGCTTGAGAAAAGATTCTTCTTTACCTTCGGCTAAAACTCCCTTGCAAGCTTTGGAAACATGTAAGATTGCCCTTATCAAATCTTCAATGGTAATCTTCCTTTTAGGGTTTGTTCTTCTTCGCTTGCCATGTTTGTACCTACATACATGTCCTTAATAAGAGAAGGACAAACAAAGTTAGATTGGGTTGGTGGCAATCCCCTCACTTCACTCCTCTCAACCTCTTTTTTTTCTCTTTTAGATTTCCACCTTACACTCCCTTACTCCTCTCAATCTTTTGTTTCTCATTTTCATCAGACTTGGAGTAAGTGGTCACATTTCCTTGGGGCTTAGGAAGGGTAGGTAGAGAGATGATTTATCGCTTGGCTTCCTACAATCTTAAGCCAATTAGGCTCATTTGGAATTCCATTTTCTTCGAACCAATTGGCACTCAAACATAAATAACCAGAGTCCATGGGCAATACATCACACCAAACCTCATCATAAATTCCACGCCAAATGTATGGAACCTTCACTTTTAGTAACTTAGTATCCCTTCATGATATATGGATAACGCTTTGGTACTTGAGGTATCCCCAAGTACTTCACCGTAGAAAGAGTGATGTAGTTTGCGTAGCACAAATCTCTAAAACACGTGAATTCCAGAATCCCATAGATTTCCACCTCCTCTTTGAAGACTCGCCTTCTCCTTCCATAACATAGATGGCCTTCACGTATCTCTTCAAGGCACTCCACACTCGAGTAGATCGTTTTGCAGTTCCCACCGACACAACGCTCGGCCTTGAAGGTGCTTAATAGCATATATGGCTTGCTCAAACTCGTTCATATCATAACTTTTAAAAACAACCATCAAATTGCCATTTCAAATCAAGATAAGCCCTGGGACCCCGCTCTTCCTTAAAGATAGGAAGGGTAGAAGATCATGACTCTGACTATACCCTACATATCCATCTTGGTTCCCATTTCTAGACGTTTGAGCACTAGAACATGAAGGATAAGAGGTAGTAGCCCTAGGCTTTGAAGATGCGTACTCTTTTCTTCCCACGGGGCGACCTTTACTATAGGTAGTATAACTAATCACACCTATTCGACCTTGGTAAAAAGTACCACAAGACGAGGAATACAAATCTTTGCAATCTTCATGTACATATTCACCATGTCTCTTATAAGGTGCATAAAAGAAAGGGTTATACCGTCCATCACCTCTATGCTCGGAGTGGGAAGTATAACACTCCTCACATGCCTCATCATCCTCATAGGAACCATCACAGGGCTCTTGTTCCTCCCCATACTCTCCATGAGAACTACACTCACCATTTTCCTCATATTCTCCTCCGGAATTGTAGCTCTCATTCCCATATGGCTCTTGATCATGGCTATATTCATAGCCTTCATAATCTCCCTCTTCGTCATTGTCATAACTTTCGTCACCACAATCATAGTCTCATATGTCGTCGTCACAAGTATCCGAGGCTACCAATGACATACTTCCTTATATAACTCGTCATACCTACAAAATGAAAAAAAAAAATTAGTAGCAAAGCACTCGAGAGAATCTCACCTTTATATGCCTCATAACTGGAGCGGCTAATGTTGAAGGCTTATTATACTCCGGTGATAGATGAAGTGTTGATTGCTACTTTCGATCGGAACAGATTTTTGTTCGTTAGAACGATGAACGACTCAAAAACAAATAAGGACTTGAAACAAAAGAAATAATATGGAAAACAAAGTGAAAAGCACACAAGAATGAACAAGGAAAGAAAACAAACTCTAAAACTGATTAATCAACTAATAGATCGATTACTAGTCGTTAATTAGTGTTTAAGAATCAAGAGAATGAAATCAAGAATCAAGAAATGAAACTAGAATGATTAAACCTAAGCAAAGGCAATTTCGGAAAGGCTTGACATGCATTTTGAAGCAGATTAGGCGTAGGTTGTGACCTGCTCACGCACCTTGGGCGCAGATCAAACCAGAAACTGCCCTTGGTGACCTGCGCCCGACTAGTTTGAGCAAATAGGGTGCAAATAGGGCACAGGTGACTCCAGTCCACCTGGAAAAGGCTGAATTTTCCCCCTTTGTGGGCCCCCTTTGCTTCTCGCTCTTGGAATATTCCTTGGGCCCTTTGGATATGCTTTTAGACCAACACTTTTCTTGCCATTTCCTTTCTCTTTCTTAGATTAAACAACTTCGGTTGAAGATTCAACTTGAAGATATGAATCTTCTCAATAACAACAAGAATACTAAAATTCCCAACTACTTCGTTTTGACTCGGAATCGCATGAAATTTTAATCATAGGTTCCTTTCATCATGAGGAACACATTACAATCATCATTGACCTTCAAATCTTTAAAAAAATTTCCCAAAATTTCAACCCATTTACATCTTCTTCAAGCTTCAAGAACTCAAAAATGGTGAATTTCCAAAACTTCTCCGATTGACACCAACTTTTAAACCTAAGTCCTCTCAACGTGGGGAACGCCTTTTCAACCATTTCACCCTTAAATTCCAACTCAAAATTTGTAGAACTAAGAACCCGTTTCTTCTTTTTTCAAGCTTAAGATTTCTAGTATTGAAACTTCAAAAATGACTTCAACAATGACTTCAAAGATTTCAAAAATGACTCTAGTATTGAAATCATTTGAAGTCATTTTTTCTAGTATCTCAAAAATTTTGAAACTAGTTTTTTCAAGCTTAAGAAATCTTTGAAATCATTTTTGAAGTTTCAATACTTGAAGAAACTAGTCATATGATTTCAATACTAGATTCAAAGAAACTAGTATTGAAATCTTTGAAGTCATTTTTGAAGTTTCAATACTTCAAAGATTTGAAACCACATTACTAGAAGAAACTAGTTCTAGTATTGAAACTTCAAAAATGACTCAAAACTCAACTGTTTTGGGGATTTATTTTCTAAAAACGTTTTTTGTGGACTCTTGTTCTTTTATTTTTTATTTTCTATTTTCTTGATATTTAACCCAAGATTAGAATCGTTAGAACGACACTAAGCCCTTGCCCAGATACCAAATGATATGGGACCAAAATACGGAAATGATATTTTGACTATGAAAATGAAAAGATAAAGGGATAGATCAATAATGATAGAAAGATGAATACCAAAAATATAAGAGATCAAGAACTAAGGATGTATTAAACCCCAAAACCCTTAATTCTAACATCCACTAGCACCTAAACTCTTACGAGAACAAAAGGGCAATCATTCACCTGATCAGCCAAGTTTCTAACAAGAAATCAACATATGTTTTTCAAAGCTACAGACTCTCTCTAGAGTGTCATAACATCAATAAACATCAAAAACTACAGGAAATAAAGTAAGGCTTGGGTACTTATACCCTTAGGCTAAACATTATACCCGTTGGGCCCAAAAGCGACCCATTTGCAACTTAAAAACAAGTCAGCCCGTGTTGGGCATCTGGTCAAGCAGGTGGGGCGCAGATGGGCGCATGTAGGGTGCATATGCCATTGTTTTGGCACCTGCTCAAGCAGGTTGGGCGCATGTTGGGGAAGGAGACTTCGCAGGTCACTTCCGCATGCCTCCGAGATTGTCTTTACCCTCCTACGACCTCCCTAATGACCCTTGGTCCTTCTTATATGCATTGGGCACTCTAAAACACTCCTTAAATGGTATCAAGATGGCTTGGAACACATAACTTCATCAATAATCATGGGAGTATTTGTAGTCCTTGGACTTGCTTCCTTGTGAGCTCTTGGGATGAGTTCGGCTCCCGACTCCAAGCTATCCTCCACACAAGGTGTTGAGCTCTTGGGAGCTTGAAAAGGGTCCCCCAAATATATCCTTGCCTCCCATAGTTGACCATGGCTTAGGTACCTTCCTGTCAGCCTTGGATTATAGTCCTTGAAAGTTCGAAGCCAATTTGACTTGTATCAAGATCTACCATGAGCAGTAAGAGCATAGATGGATCTGTTTCACCCTTGAAGAGGACTGTAGTCACAAAGGACAAAAAGCACAGGAGATGGAAGTTTACATAACAGGATACAGAGCACTTTTGTAGCAGGACGCATAATACACATGGGAGATATATGAGTATAATCTCATTAAATAGTAAGGGAAAGGCACCAACAACTGAATTGATTCAATCTTCCAACCATAGACAGATAGTGTCTTCCATGTTGCTAGCTTCTTTTCACATATCTCAAATCAAAGTCTGCCGAAATTTGGAACACTATTATTGAGAAATGTGAAAAGAAACTAGCAAAATGGAAGACGTTAATCATCTATGGTTGGAAGATTGACTATTATGAATTCAGTTCTTGATGCCATCTGGCATACATGATGTCCATGTTCCTTATAACAGCAGAGATAATCAATAGGTTAGCATCAGGAGAAACTTTTTGTGGTAGGAAACTTAGAAAAAAATGTTACAATTTGGTCAACTGGAGAGTTGTTCTTCCTGGGAAGAGATATGGAGGTACGGGGATAAAGAATTTGAAGGTATAAAGCAAAGCTCTCATGATGAAATGGTTGTGCCAGTATACTAGTGAACACCAACTACAGCAGGGAAATTATCAAAGCTAAGTATGATCAAGAGGATAATTGGATGACTAAGAAGGTCACTATATGGAGTTTGTCTATGGAGATCTATTCAAGCACGATCCAATGAGTTGAAAGCTCAATCCAAGATCAAAGTGTTAGATGCAAACAAAACCAACTTCTGGAAACACAATTGACATGTGGTTTGACTCCAGATATTTCCGACCTAGTTAGTCATCGGTAGAATACAGTAGCAGATATATGGACACTCCAAGGTTGGAACATCAATTTCAGGAGACAAATCGACGACTGGGAAGTCCAGAGGGCGGCTGGAGCAATTTTCTGAGCTACAAGCAGGTGAAAATGTTCTTTGGTGGCAAGGCAACACCAAAGGCCTATTCAGGGTCAATGCAACATACAAACTGTTGAGTCAACCCAATCAACAAGTAGCCAACTGGCCATGGAAACAAATTTGGAAGGCTAAAGTCCCTCATAAATTAGATTGTTTTGTGTGGCTGGTAGCAAAAGAAGTTGCACTTTCTCTGGACAATTTGATGAGCAGAGGGCTTACATTATGTTCAAGATGAGTATTATCTTACGTCGTAAAGGCATCTCCTGGTCTATGTCAGGTAAGGATTCGGAAAATCTCAGTAGTTGAGAAGGAATGGGACGAAACTCTCAGTAGTTAAGAAGGAATAGGATCACACACAAAGAATATGAGAAGATGGAGAATTGTCCCGGCTTGCATTTGGTGGACAATTTAGGACTCCATATGTTTTGAGAGTTTAGAAATTGATGTGCAGATCTTCAAGTTAATCTATATATATCCGCAGGTCCACTACATCACAATAATGTAGTTCCCTACTAAAGTGTTGTAGACGTGTAGTTACATTGAGCCCTATATCTTCTAGATTACAACCAATCTATGGCTGTGTTAATAGCTTCTGACAGATCTAAGACTACCTGTTTACACCAGAAATAATACAGAGCCAGACAAACTTAAATCTTTGAATGTTGCTCTGTTTCCCTTGAAAACATTTTTTATTTCTTTCCTTCCATACAGTCCACCATATACTTGTGGGGACAATCTTCCATCTCTCCTCCTTTTTAGCTGCATTTCCATCCCTATTCCAGCTCTTCAGCACCTCTTTAATTCTACCCGGTTTCACCCATACTAATTTCCTCATATTGAACATTTGTCATAGCTGGTCAGTCCACTTGCAATGTAAAAAGAGATTGTTGAATGTCTCTACCTGTTCTTCACACAAAAAACACCTGGAGCATAGGTGAAAGCCTTTTTTTTTGCAGATTCTCATGTGTCAAAACCGCCTCCTAAGCCAGCAACCAAGTGAAGCAATTTATTTGACAGGTATCTTAGTTCTCCATATCATCTTCCAAGGCCATTCTGTTTCTGAGACACCTGTAATGTTGAGATCTCTGTAGGTAGATTTTACAGTGAAGCATCCATTACTCCCCACCTTCCATACCAATGAGTCCTCTTCTCAGATAAGATTGTTGATTTGTGCAATTGTGACATAGAATTCAGCTATCCTGCTCATCTCCCAATCGTTCAGGTTTCTCTTGAAATGTAAGTTCCATCCCTAGCCAGTCGGTCCACAATTTAGTTACTGTTGCTTGATGCGATTGGCATAGATTACAAAGATCTAGGAACATTTGGCTCAATGAGTTCTGGCCACACCATCTGTACTTCTAGAAGGACACCTTTCTGCCATTTCCAACTTTGAAGCTTGGTCTTTCTAACACTATATCCCATGAACTCCTGATGGACCTCCATACGCTGGATCCCATTGAAATTTATGAAGTCTTTCCAACCTTTCAATTACTTTGCCAAGGGCCTGCAAAAATGACACGAAGTACGTAGGAATACAAAAAGGGTGCTTTTGATCAAAACTATTTTACCCTCTTTCTACAAACACCTCTTTTGTCATCCCGCTAGTCGTTTCTCCACCCTCTTGTGATCACCTGATTCAAAGGAGTAGGTAGAACACACCACCTTGCAGTTCAACCATGCGCCCTCTTGTGGATATTAACCATTAGTCCCACAGAGTGATCTCATATTTTCTGAGGTTAATCTTAAGGTCTAACACAACCTAGAACCAAAGACGAATTTGTCTTGAATGATTTAACAGGTGTGAGATATATCTGCCAGAATTCCCAACTTACGTAACTCTCGACCAGTTCAGATAACGAGAGGACCAATACATAATGGAAAATGCTGCTATATTAATGTGGTGAGAAATTAACAAGTATACAAGTGATATACAAAGGTCGAGAAAAGCACCAGCAGACCGAGTGAAAACAATAATATTAGCTCTAAATTATAAAGAAGAAATTTTAGCAATGATATTGCAATTCTCACCAAGGATCCATGATGCTGAAATATGAGGATTAGACAGGAACATATCATATGGTTGCACCATTTTTAGCATAGATGCTTCACTTTGCCAAAGGTCGATATTTTTCTTCAAGGAAACTACACCTTTGGCAGTGAAACCTGGAAGCAAAGCAGCAGGCGGTAATTCATCACCAAGCTGACCTTCATACTGCCTGGGTGAACCTGCACAACTATTGAAAAACAAATGATAGCTTGCACCAGAGTCGAGAGTAGTTGATGCAAGATCAAGTGCGAGTGAGAGTGGTACATCCCAGTATCTCCCGTTACCATCAACAAAAAGTCCTGGCCAAGCTGCCTCCATTACAAGATTATGATGAGGAAACTGAACAAAAAAAGGAAAGAATCTGTTATAAAAGTAGTTCTGCTTAAAATAATGTAGAAGAAACCAAGGAAAAGTGATTGACTAGTTCTTTATCAATATTCACTGGTTTCTTTATCATAACAAATCAAATAATGCTTGGATGTGATGTAGATACTTTGATAGAAAACTCTAATCTTTTGGTGTAGTTCAAAATACTTAAATAATGCAGATGTTATAACGGAATCATCAGTTCCCTGCATAACTGACACTAGGAATGGAGCCACAGTATCCCCTTGGTGCTTATTAAAATGCGATGCAGGAATGTTACCAGTTTCAAAAAAAAATGTGATGCAGGAAAAGGGGTTAAGAAATAGGTAACATCGGTATCACTTTTCATGCAAAAACAACAGCATTTACTTTAGCTAATTTACCAGATGGTCCCTGGTTATTCAAGGACTTATTAGGATTAGGATCCTTAGACTCCTCTTTTAAACAGAGATAGTCTCAACCTTTTTCCTAATTACACGTTTTATTTTTTTGAAATTGGCAAAATAATAAATCATGTACAACAACAACAACAACAACAACAACAACAAACCCAGTGTATTCCCACCTAGTGGGGTCTGGGGGGGTAAGATATACGCAGTCCATACCTCTACCTCTGATGAAGTAGAAAGGCTGTTTCCGATAGACCCCCGGCTCAAGGCACAAGATACCACACAAACACATAGTAAAGCACAGAAGCAGATTACATATCATAAATACGGCACCCATAAGTAATATAAAACAGAGGAAGGCAGAGGAAAGCACACAGATTCGTAATAAAACATGGAACACGGAACACGGAACACGAAATCATAACAGGAATAAAACCCCCACCAAGTAATTCCCTACACTAGCGACCCAAACTGGCCCTAATCCTCTGCCGTAATTCGCGCCCTCCAGACCTTCCTATCTAGGGTCATGTCCTCGGTGAGCTGTAACTGTTCCATGTCCCGCCTAAAACCATCCAACGCTAGCCTCTCACACCTACGGACCGGGGCATCCATGCCCCTCCTCTTCACGTGTCCGAACCATCTCAATCGTGCTTCCCGCATCTTGCACTCCACTGAAGTCACACCAACCTTCTCCCGGATAGTCTCATTCCGAACTCTATCCCCTCTAGTCAGTCCACACATCCAGCGCAACATCCGCATTTCTGCCACCTTCATTTTTTGGATGTGGAAGTTCTTAACTGGCCAACACTCCGCTCCATACAACAAGGCCGGACGGACTACCACCCTGTAGAATTTGCCTTTAAGCTTGGGCGGCACCTTCTTATCACACAGCACCCCCGACGCGAGTTTCCACTTCATCCATCCCGCCCCAATACGGTGCGAGACATCCTCGTCAATCTCACCGTTACTCTGGATCACGGACCCAAGATACTTGAACTTATCCCTCTTACATACCTCCTGTGCTTCCAGCTTCACTACTACCTCATTCTCCCGCCTCACGTCATTAAACTTGCATTCCACATACTCTGTCTTGCTTCTGCTCACCCTGAACCCTTTAGACTCAAGAGTTTGCCTCCACACCTCTAATTTGTCATTCACACCCCCTCGAGTCTCATCTATCAGCACTACATCGTCTGCAAAAAGCATACACCACGGCACCTCCCCTTGAATGCGCCGCGTCAACACATCCATCACCAACGCAAACAAAAAGGAACTAAGAGTAGATCCCTGATGCAATCCTGTCCGGACAGTGAAATGCTCTGAGTCTCCTCCCGCCGTCCTCACCTGGGTTTTCGCTCCATCATACATATCCTTAATTACTCTGGTATATGCCAGCGGTACTCCACTCACCTCCAAGCATCTCCAAAGCACCTCCCTGGGGACTTTGTCATATGCCTTCTCCAGGTCGATAAACACCATGTGCAGGTCCTTCTTCCTCTCCCTATACTGCTCCACCAACCTCCGCACCAGGTGGATTGCCTCCGTCGTCGAGCGGCTGGGCATAAATCCGAACTGGTTTTCCGAAATAGACACTATCCGTCTCAGCCTCACCTCGACCACTCTCTCCCAGATCTTCATAGAGTGACTCAATAACTTAATCCCCCTATAGTTATTGCAACTCTGAATGTCCCCCTTATTCTTATAGAGAGGGACCATGGTACTCCACCTCCACGCCTCGGGCATCTTTGCCGTCCTGAAGATTTCATTAAACAATCCAGTCAAAATAATAAATCATGTAAATAGGAAAAATGTTGAGCCTATCTCTGTTTATAAGAGAAGTCTAAGAATCCTAAATAATAATAATACGAGCATGATTAGCATGGAGAACATTAAAAGGGTCTTCTATATATGGATGATAGCTTGGAGCCTGAAGGATGCTATGGAGCAACAAATACACAAGGTAAGGTCATGAGCGATCAAGATGTCATTTGGGCAATGCAGAAAGGCAATAGCTACTTTGGGGCTATTTTGTAATAGGCTATTTGTGCAAGGACAAAAAGTATAAATAGCTGCCTTAGCCATTTTTCATCTTTAGAATTTGATGAATTGAAAATTGAACTCCTTTGAGAGTGTAGGATGGAATCCCTTTATTATAGCCATAGTGTTAATTAGATTAGTGATGGGTGGATTCCCATTGTTGATCTAAAACTTCTTAACCTTGATTTTCATAAGAGTTAATCATTTGTGGATTCAAATCGGGTTTCTCTATTCTAATTGAAATCAAGTTCTCTTCTTCCTTGGTTAATTGATTCGATTAGCCCTTCTTTTTTATATTCTCATCTCAATTTCTTCTAATTCTCATCTCTTATTTCTCCACATTCTTTATTTTGTGGTGTTGATTTTTTGCATTTTTGATATCGATTCTAGTGTCTGATTAGGATCGTTATCAAATAAGTCCTTGAATAAGCAGGGACCATCAGGTAAATAATGACTCAAAGTAAAACTGCAATGGTCCCTAGTTTTACATTGTTTCACGGGATGATTAACAAAAAATTAGGCCCAACACACAGGTCATGGTGTTGTTCCTACCTCCTAGACTTTCCTATGATTGCTCAATTTGCAATTCATAAGGGAATTGCAGACCTTGGAACTCTTCAGAGAGAGTTCCTAATCTCTTTAGTTTATGGGAAACTCAACCTGTTTCATTTATAGATGTCAACTCTATTCCAGAGGGAGTTAAAATAGAAACAGTTCTAACTCACAGGTTGCAATAGAAAGAGTCATAACAAAATATAAATAGTAAAACACCTTAATTAAGTTAGGAAGTACTATTTGAAGCTAAAACAAATAATTGAAAAATATGAATCCTATATTTGTACATTAATTCCTGTGTCTTGCATACTGTTTGCCAAAAGACACGTTGATAATATTACTCCCTTCCGGGAGAAAAAGCCTATACTCAGGCTTGAATTTGGAAAGGCATGCTTGAAATGATGCACATCCTCCCAAGTAGAATCCTCAACAGGAGACACCGCCACAAATTCGAGAAGTCCAATAATTAGCTTGAAGGTATTTTCACCAAGTCCTTTATTGGTCCTCGAATCAGTTTCATTTGTAACAAGCTTGGTACATGTGCACTAACTTAAGAGTAAGCATTAAGAATGTTGTTATATTAATACAAGTACTTTGACTTCAACCAGAATTAATTAGGGAGATACTACACGTAATTGAAATATGCGGCCTTGATTTGTCTTCTAGTTTAGAATGTATGTACTATTTGAACACACTATAGTTTAGGTGAACATTAAGAAATACATTGTTCTTTTTATTTTGATAATCGTGGTGTTCGGGCTAGCTTTCATGCACCTCGACTAAATCCACGGGATGCCTACCACCCCCACTAGCAACAGATACTAGGTAACTCTGTACATCAAGGCTAGGACAAATGAGAAGAATCACCTAGTGTTTTTTCGTCTCGGTTAAGACTTGAACTAGAGCCCTCCGGTTATCAACTCACTTCACTGACCACAAGGCCAAAACCTTGGGTGTTACATTCTTCATTTTCTTTCCTCATCATATATCTCAAAATTCTTAATACTTCTCTCCGAGTTATTTACAAATCGTTTATGCGAGTTTGCTACATATATTAACTAACTTGAGTACCTACAACAGACCTGGTGAATATTTATGCAAGTTGATGATTTGACCTTACGAACTTTACAATATCTCCTTGTAGAATCTTTAACAGCCAAAGTGACAACCAATTTCCATGGGCTTGCTTCCCTCATGAATCACTGGATTAAGCAATATGAAGTTCCTCTTGATTATCACAGTTTGGCATCCCTATTTCTCACGATGTTAATAGCATAATTCCATAGCAATATGAAAATGACTGATGTGAACTGGCAACCTCAATGACTAGGGGATAATTTAATCTGCCTAGATCCTGGTGTGGAAGTGTTAAAAAGGTGTTGTTTCAACTTAGCTCTTTATAATAGGGGTCCTAACAAAATAAAAATAGCAAAAGTCTTAATAAAATAACAAAAGTCCTAACAAAATAAAAAAAGCAAAAGTCCTAACAAATAAAAATGGCAAGTCCTATAATTCGCTTAAGGAAAAGTTCTATTTTCTTTTAATAATGGTGGTGTGCGGGCTAGTTTTTGCGCACCTCGACTAAATCCACGGGATACCTGTCACCTCCCACCAGCAACAGATATCAGGAACGCTGTCCACCAAGGCTAGAACATGGGAAGAATCACCTAACTTTTTTTGCCTCTATTAGGATTTGAACCTAAGACCTCGGGTTCTCAACCCACTTCATTGACCACTAGGCCACACCCTTAGGTGCGAAGGAAATGTTCTATTAGGATCTTAGAAATAATTCAAAAATCAATATCATATTCCCTTATTAAATCCAGTGTTTGGAATATATCCGAGAGAAAGTGAGAGCGGCTTCGGTGGAGGACAAAATGCAGGAAGTGAAGTTGCGATGGTATAGACAAGCGATAAAGAGGTGCACGAATGCTCCAGTATGGAGGTGTGAGGGGCTGGCTATAGATGGTTTTAGGTGGGATAGAGGTAGGCCGAAAAAGTATTGGAGGGAGGTGATTAGGCATGATATGGAGCAGTTACAGCGTACAGAGAACATGACCCTTGATAGGAAGGTGTGGAGAACTCGAATTAGGGTAGAGGGCTAGTGGGTAGGAGGTCAGCCGTTATAGTAGGGAAGAGTGCTTTGTTTGTATCTGCGCCTAGAGTTTCATGTTCATAGTGTTTCAGTGATGTTTATGATTTTGGATAGATAGTTTATAGTAGTACCTTGTGGGTGTCTTATTTCCTTTAGTATCTAGGAGTGTGTTATCCCATCTTGTTGTGTGCTTTTGTGTTTTTCGTTTGTTATACTATTATATGTCCTGAGCCGGGGTCTATCAGAAACAACCTCTCCACTTTATCTGAGGTAGTAGTATGGACTACGTATACTTTACCCTCTCCAGACCCCACTTTGTGGAAATACACTAGGTATGTTGTTGTTGTTTACTATACTTCCACATCATTGTGGTGTTCCAATTGGAAACTTAACTACAAAACGGAAAGAGACTTATTCAGCAACAGAGAAAAGAAAATCTCCTCTTTAAACGGTGAGTTTAAAATAATATATGAAGCGTGATATTTTCTCACAAAGACATAGAATATGACAGGAAACTCAATCAGCAGGTCATGAAATTTTAGAGTTCATACATGCTTGCCTTATGATGAAGAACTGCTTTTTTCTGGGGCATCTTGTCATCACCATAAGCATCCAAACTTATGATCAATGCATCATCAGGTGTTAGAAACAGCTCTGAACAGAACCCAAGGGCATAAAAAGATTTTTGGATAAAGTTCCTTCTAATGGACTGAAGCCATGAGGAGTCTGGCAGATGCTTAGTTTTATTTTTTCTTAGAGAAGAAACAAATTTCTGGACATTTAACTGACCAAGTAACATAGCAGACCTGCAAGATTGAGGATTAGTGAACTACAGATTTGCAGCAACTTCACATTGCAAGCAACAAAAAGAACGTGAAAGTGCAACAAGATGATAGTTGAATACCAAATAAAGTATAACCATATTAAAGTTCCTCAAGACCAGAATGGACATCTCTAAATGTAATATTACTCTGACGTTCACAAGAGACAAATGATCAGTCGCATCCACCTAAGGAAAAAAATGCTGAAAAGTTCAAACACCACATCATTGCTAACTTCAACATAGCAATGAAGCACAGTGTTACCTAAATTGAAGGAATTCATGAAAAAGTCGAAATTTCAGCTGCTACACAGGGATTTTACAGAAAAATCCGATTGTTCCAGCTCAAGAATGAATGGAAGAATTTGGTAGAGAGAAATGTCGTATTAGGCTTAAATGAATGTAATCTGTTATTGTAATATGATTTACAGAGAATTGGACAAGAATATAATTTGTAACTGCCTCCAACTACTTCAACAGATTGTAACTAACATAAGCAGTACATTCTGACCTTTATCAACTAATGTCTAGCTGTGGCAAACTATACTATTTCATGTATCAAATTTAGTCCAAGCCTTGGTGGGACAGAGTCACCCGAATACATGAGTTGATAGGAGATGAAAGCTAGTGTGAAACTAGCCGAGGTAGCAGGCCCGGCCAGACACCAAGGTTACTGACTAGTTAGCTCCACATAATTAATGGGGTTTTCACGTTGAAACAAAAGCTGGTGGTAAATATATTTGATTTGCAGTCTAAACATACCAGGTTTCACCTATAGGGAGAGAAAGAACCCGTTGAATCAAGAAGCCCCTGCTGGCGGCGAAAGAAGGGACGAAAGGCATGGCCATAAAGCGCTGAAAGAAATGGATTTGTTGGTACCTTGACAGCCTGGAACCACGAGATAACCCCAAGGGCAATGGGTCGCCCGGAACTGGCCGTGCCTGGCCATTGAGAGTAATTGGAGTCGACAAGTCCAATTCCCAGAATCCTCCAGAGTCCATAGCCCACCTAAGCTTTTTCATATCTCTTCGTCAGATTCTCCCCCTCAAAGCGAATGCACCTTCGGCCGAGTGAGGTATTTGGCTCACTCTTGCACTCGTTTTGTTGTTTTCATTAGTTACGGTCAAACTTTTCTGCGACGACTAAATAAGGGTTCATTTGACAGTGTATACAAAAATAATCCTTTCAATTAATATCTTATTTGATACACTTTTTTATTTTATTTATTATTAAGAAGTATATTACAAATGTATACACTTTTTTATTTCATTAATTTAAAAAATATACTCTATTTGTTATTAAGAAGTATATTACAAATATATAGAAAATAAGGTATTAGTAATGCAATGGATTCTAATGCATGTGTTAGATAAGTTAAAGTCATAATTATTCCTCAAAATCTTTTTCACGTCCTTTATGCCATATTTATAAAAGGCATTTTTGTAAAACAAAAAAAATACAAATTATATAATTTATGCTATTTTTAATATATCAAATCAAATATTGCATAAGAAAAATGCAAACATAACTAACGCAAGTATTCCTAATGTAAGGATTATTAATATACAATATTTTACATTATTCTTATACACCCCTACCAAATGATCCCTAAGGTGTTTGGTTGGAAAAGAGGTATCCAGGATATTTGATCTTGGGATATCACTATGAAATAAATAATCTCATAATTAATTAACCCCTCTAATCAAACACAGGATAAAATAATCCGACATTTTATTACGAAACTATTATACGTTATACCTCACAGCAAACAACTCCTAAGGGTGACACAATAGTTTCAAAATAAAATTGAGGTGACTTAAGTTTTAATTATTGAGTAAGGACGACAAAAATTTAATTAAGGATTAAGAAATTTTGACCCATGTATGCAAGTTGCACTCAAGTTTTAGGGACAATGAATTAAGGGAGATAGAAAAATTTCAAAATAAAATATAGGTGACTCAAGTCTTAATTATTGAGTAGGAGTGTATTAAATGAAGGATTAAGAAATTTTGACTTAGTGAGAGTTGCACTCAAGTTTTTTATTTTATACTTTGGCCCATTATAAAACTTTAATAGCTAAAAATAGAGGGGGGTAAATGCGGCTGTTGTTGGCTCTATTTTCTCTCTCTTTGCTTTTAAGTGCTTTTCTCCATTGTTGTTGTTATTTTTCCTCTTCATCAGCATCATTTTTTTCTTCTTGTTCATCATCATCTCTCTTCTACTACTTGTCGTGACATTGTAGTTGTTGTTGTTGTTGCTGTTATTAGACTAAATTTTTTCTCAAATTTTGTTTGTATCCTTATTTTATAGGTGAATATGTTAAGTAAAAATGATTTTACTTCAATTTTTTATCTGGTATATCTGTTGTTTATTCAATAATTTTCAGTAGTGTATCCAACAATTGTTCCATTCATTTACAACAGGTGTTGGATAGTTTTCACTACTGTTAATATAGTTCCAACAGTTAAGTCATTTGTTGCAACAGATGACTCATCTGTTTCAATAGATAAGTCATATATTGCAATAGATAAGTCATTTGTTGCAATAAATAAGTAATCTGTTGCAGCAGATGACTTACCTGTTGGATTCAACTACTAGTTCTGAACATAATCCAACAAATAGGTCATTTATTGCAGCAGATGACTCAATTTTTGTAACAAATGATTAACAAGTTGGATTCATGTTCAGAACCAATAGTTGAATCCAATAGGTAAGTCATCTGCTGCAATAGATAACTTATTGACACGACCCGAACTAAGACCTTATCGCAATGGGTATCTCAAGTCCAACAAGGACCGGGCACCAGCCCCGATACCCAATCCAACCTCCAAATACATATTCTGAGTTGGGTGAATTCCAAACATATAACAAGATAGGGTTATATACCACTCAAGACTCTACGATTGGTCCATAACAATAACCAACCCAAACAAGTCAAACTATCTAATACCGAATCGATAATCATAACATAAACCCAATCCATAACCATTTTATAACATAATAAGATGGAACAATTATAAATCAACTACAGTCAACCGATATCAGCTATAATACCAATATTAAGACTGACTGTAACGCCTCGAGGGTACACCCTGGGCGTCACACGGTGCTTACAGTCCCGAGTAACCACAAGATAACCTATGAGCTGGTACCTGCTGTGAGCATCGAGTAAAACTGATAACAAAAGATCATATGTGGAATATAACTGAGAAACGCCATAAGGTTTTAAGTTATAAATCTGATACAGTCTATAAGATAAAACTGACAATACTGAAAAAATATCTGACAATGATAACTGAAATCTGAAAACTGACTAACTGTCTGTACTAGTCTGAAAAGCCTATACTGACTAACTGAGGAGCTGATGGGACAAACCCCCAACTAGCTCTGACTGAATGGAAATGACTGAAACTGATAAAGTAATCTGAGCTAAATAAATCATGTCCTCGAAATATGAGGACTCACCTGCTATGGCTAATGATCTGGAAAGTCTATGCGCAATCCAGGAATTGAACGTCTGAACCTATGATATGATACATCATAGCGCAAGAAAAGAATATGTGATCAGTACTGTAAATATACTGGTATGCTAAATGAAGTAGGTTGATATGTATGGTTTCATGCGCATGAATAATAACTGACTGAATAAGTAGCATGAAATACTAAATAGAACGCATAAAATCTGTAAGCGCTGAAGATGCATGAATTTATAAATATTGAGGATGTGTAAAATTTGTAAATATTAAGGATGTATAAAATTTGTAAATACTTAGGATGCATGAAATTTGTAAATACTAAGGATCCGTAACCAAGCATAAAACCTGTTCTGAATATAATTTATAAACTAATGTACTAAAATCTGATGACTAAATTACTGATATCTGTATGTTATGGTCAATCAACTAAAACTGAATTACTGAGTTGATTACTAGATTGAGACTGTGGGAGTTATCATCTAATCGACATGCCCTAATGAGCAATTTGAGGTCCAACCTGTGACTCAGGTTAGAAGGGTATCAGTACCGTGCCATGGGTACTAACACTGGCTATGTGGATCCACTAAAGTTCTGTCCCAAAGGACTAAGGGTTACCCTCAACTGGCAGGTACCCGTATGAGATCAACCCTCAAATGGCAGGTTAACATCTCAACCTATGCTGACTACGTAGTTCTGGAACACGGGGACTACTACTAAAGGTCACACCTTTAACTGGCAGGCAAGCCCCCCCATCCCTGGGTTCGCTCGGTGCTAAATCCTTCTCCCAATTGAATTGACTCGAAAGACTGAACTGTTCTAAGTTTAACTGATTATGATAACTGACTGAACTGATAATGCACATAACATATTCTGAACTAATCTGAAGATACTGAGAATAAGTAAATAGCTATGGTTTCGGGTATTCATAACCTCCAAGACTTGATAGCACTAATAGTAAAATAGTACTAAAACTTTAAGGACATAGCGTGGAAACATCTATATCAAAGTCTATTTTGGTAGGTATTTCATCAAACACTTGGTGTTTATAGTTAAAGCTAATCATGGGAATAATATAAAACTTTGAGTAATAGCATGATTTCGACATTAATAACACTTAATCGTGATTTAAAACAGTGACTAACAACATTAAAGCATGTGGGGTTTGATAAACAACAATAATTTCATGTAAACATCGGATATAGTCAAGATTCATAGTTAAAATCATGATTTAAAATCATGGTAACTTGTAAAGATCACAACTTTAAATTTAGATTTGGATACTTGGACTCCATGGGTGAAAGGGAACCATGAATGAACACTTAACATACCTGGATTGATGAATTCATGAGAATTAATTGTGAATTCTTAAGATTTGATCTTAAATTCTGAGGGCTAGGGTTTTTGTTCTTGAAAGAACATTTGTTGCTTGAAGAGGATTTATGAGTAATGGGGTATATAATGCCTCTTTAGGATTTTAATTACGTGTTTTTGGACAAATTTGGGACTTTGAAAATTGACCAAATGACCCTTGGAAAATTAAGTTGCGGACTAAAAATCCCAATTTTGACACCCGACGCGGCACGGTACAATCACGGTACGCCTCAAGAGAAAGTAAGATCCCATTTGGAACCTTGGCATGACGCGTAGCCATCATGGTGCCTCACTGGAAAAAGGACAATGCCATTTTGCACTCCACCACGACACGGTGTCTGCTCCATCGAGAATTTTAATACAACATCGACCAATCGCGGTGAGCTACTAGAAAGTGACAATTACAAAATGACCCCTTGGTATGAGGCGGAGCTATCACTATGGTCCACTGGAAAAGGACGAACGTGAAATGGCATATCAGCGCGATGCGGCCTTATCACGTTGGGCTACTATTTTACACTAAAAACGCCATAACTTCTCATTCGAGTATCGGATTTGGGCGAAATTGGTATTGTTGGAAAGCTAATTCAATTTTGTATTATTTGGTGGGTCTTGACCTGGAAAATTCTGAGTAGAGAAAAATATATGCTCATTTGAAGTTGACTAAAGCAATATTCTTATACAAAAATTCAATCAGTAAGGATTATTTTGATTCGTCTAATTGCTGGGAGTTATTTGAGACCTTAATATACATCAAACTAACTCATAAAACTATCAAAGAACCACAATGTGCTATGCATGAGCTTAAAACATGGCGCTAACATCGGTTTGGATTTTTGAGGTATTACAATATCTCCCCCTTGGGAATATTCGTACTCGAATAAGACTGGCTAAACTGAAAGCACTGAGGAACTGTGATTACATGCTAAATATGCATGATGAAAATGTGATTACATGACTTAGTCTGATCATGACACATGACTGAACTGGTTATGTGAATACATGATTGACATGAGAATGATATGCAGCCAAAACTGAGTTTGGAAAAGAGAAATTCTAAGAAGATTTTTACCTTAAGCTGAGTCTGAGTTTGCAGAGAAATTATAAGGATACTTGGTCCGCATATCTTCTTTTGTTTCCCAAGTGGCTCCCTCAACGGACTGATTCCGCCAAATAACTTTGACTAGGGAAACTTCTTTGTTCCTTAGTCTACGAATTTGTCAATCAAGGATTTTGACTTGAATTTCTTCGTAAGAAAGACTGTTCTGAACATCTACGCTTTCTAAGGGAATGATAACTGCTAGGTCTCCAATACACTTCTTCAACACAGAGATATGGAATACTGGGTGTACTGATGCTAAGTCTGCATGCAACTTAAGATCATAAGCCATTTTTCCGAAATGGCTCATAATTCTGTGAGGACCAACATATCAGGGACTAAACTTCCCCTTCTTACAAAACCTCTTCACTCCCTTCATAGGAGAGATCTTCAGATATACGAAATTACCAATCTCAAACTCAAGATCTTTACTTCTCACATCTGGATATGATTTTTATCAGCTCTAGGTTGCCTTAAGCCTCTCCTTAATCAACTATACTTTCTCGAAAGCATCGAATACCAAGTCAGGCCCTATCAAAGCAGTTTCTCCTACTTCAAACCAACCAATTGAAGATCTACACCTTCATCCATATAGAGCCTCAAATGGAGCCATATGAATACTAGAATAGCAATTGTTATTATATGCGAATTCAGTCAAAGTTAAATGGTCATCCCAACTTCCCTTAAAGTTAACTACGCATACTCTCAACATGTCCTCAAGGGTCTGAATGTTCTCTCTTCCTGACCATCTGTCTGAGGATGAAAGACTGCCCTGAGGTGAACTTGGGTACCAAGACCCTTCTGAAAAGCTTTCCAAAAGTGAGAGGTAAAATGAGTACCTCTATCTGATATAATAGATAATGGAACACCATGCAACCTAAATAAATATCTGAGATAGAGCCTAGCATAGTCCTCAGCTGAAAAGAAAGTATGGACTGGAGAGAAATAGGTTTATTTGGTCATCCTATCCATAATGACCCAAATCAAATCATGCTGCTGACGAGTACGAGACAAACTTGTCACAAAATCCATGTTCACTTCCCCCTACTTCTAAGTGGGAATACTGAACTCCTGCATAGACCCATTAGGCTTCTAATTTTCAATCTTAACCTGCAGATAAGTGGAGCACTTAGCGACAAACTCTACGATATCTCTTTTCATCCCACTCCACTAATAGATTTCTTGCATATCACGGTACATCTTCGTGGCCCCTGGATGAATCGAGTAACATACACTATGTGCTTCTGCAAGAATTCATTGTCTCAACTCATCAACACATGACATACATATTCTACCTTGGTAATGCAACACCCTATCTCCCCCTTGGGAGAAAACCTCTACTTTCTAATCTCTGACTGATTCCTTCAGCTTCACTAAACTAGGATCTCTATCTTTCTTTTCTTTCACTTCGGTAACCAAAGAAGATTACGAACTACTCTAAACCCAAATACTACCCTCAACTGAATCAACCAAACAAACACCTAATCTCGCAAGCTGATGAATTTCTCTAACTAACTTCTTCGTATCACCTTTAATATGCGCAACGCTACCCATAGACAATCTACTTAGGGCATCTGTCACTATATTGGCCTTGCCTAGATGGTACAAAACACTCATATCATAATCTTTCAGCAATTTTAACCACCTTCTCTGGCACAGATTCAAATCATTCTGTGAGAATACATACTGCAAGCTTATCTGTGAACACATCAACATGCACCCTATATAAGTAGTGCCTCCAAATCTTCAAGGCAAAAACAACAGCTCCTATTTTAAAATCATAGGTAGGGTAATTTTTTTCATGGAGCTTAAGTTGTCTAGAGGCATAGGCGATAACCTTACCCCTTCTGCATCAAAACATATCCCAACCTAACTCTGGAAGCATCACAGTACACAACAAACCCATCTGAACTATCTAGCAATGTTAAAACTGGGGCTGTAGTAAGTCGAGTCTTCAACTCCTGAAAACTCTTCTCACAAGAATTTGACCACTGAAACTTAACTTTCTTATAAGTTAATCTAGAAATGGGGGATGTAATAAACAAAAATCCTTTAACAAACCATCGGTAATAGCTATCCAAACCCAAAAAACTCCTGATATCTGATGGAGAGATGGGTTTGGGCCAGTTTCTCACTTCTTTGGTCTTTTGAGGATCGACCCTAATGCCATCACCAGAAATAATATGGCCAAGAAAAGCTACTGATCTTAGACAAAATTTATACTTACTGAATTTGGCGAACAACCGATGGGCTCTAAGAGTCTGCAATACTGTTCTAAGGTGATTTGCATGATCATTTTCATTATGGGAATAGACAAGAATGTCATCAGTGAAGACTATGATGAGCATGTCCAAGTATTGCTCGAACACTTGATTCATCAAGTCCATGAATACTGTTGGGGCATTCATGAGACCAAAGGACATGACTAGATACTCGAAGAGACCATACCGAGTTTTGAAAGCTATTTTCGGAATGTCATATTCCCTGACTCTGAGTTGATAATAGTTGGATATAAGGTCTATCGTAGAAAAATAACTAGCACCCTGAAGTTAGTCGAATAAGTCATTGATTTTAGGGAGTGGATATTTGTTTTTGATCGTGACTTTATTCAATTGACGATAGTCGATACATATTCCGACAAAATCATCTTTCTTATGCACGAATAGGACGGGTGCACACCACGGGGAAACATTAGGCCTGATGAATCCCTTATCTAGGAGATCTTTCAACTGTTCTTTTAACTCTTTGAGTTTGACTGGGGCCATTGTGTATGGTGGAATAGAGATAGGCTGGGTATTTGGAAGAAGGTCTATTTCGAAGTCAATTTTCCTTTTGGGAGAAACTCCGAGAAGATCTTCATAGAACATATATGGAAATTCCCTTACTACTGAAACCGAATCAAGGTTAGAAGTCTTAGAATTAGAGTCCTTAACTCAGATAAGATAATAAATACACCCCTTGGATATCAACTTTCTTGCTCTAAGGTATGAAATAAGCTGACCCCTAAGCGTTGTAGTACTACCCCTTCATTCAAGGACTGGTTCATTTGGAAACTGAAAATGAACTATTCTGTTTATGCAATCAACTAAAGCATAGCATGAGTGGAGCCAATCCATGCCAAGAATGACGTCAAAATCTGCCATCTCTAACTTTACTAGATCAACTGAAATGACTTTCTGAGATATTATAATTGGATAGTTCCTGTATACCTGCCTGGCTATAATAGAGACACCTACTAGGGTAGATACTAAAAAAGGTTCTACTAAGATTTATGGACTGACTTCGAAGTTGACGGTTATATAAGGGGTTACAAAAAAAGAGAAGCTCTAGGGTCTAATAAAGCATAAACATGTAAATAAAAGACCTGTAACATACCAGTAACCACATCAAGGGAATTTTTCTAATCCTATCAGGACTGAAGGGCATATAATCTGTTTGGACGCTAACCACTGGTAGCACTGTAAGCGACACCTTGCTGAGTCGGGCGGTCGACTGAAACTGAGGGACGACATGGCTGACCCTACTGACCACTCTTTGGACAATCCCTAACTCTGTGGCCTGGCTTAGCACACCCAAAACAAATAGCACTACCGGCTCTACAAACACTATGATGATTTCTACCATATTTCTGGTAAAGTGGATTCTTACGAGCACTGTTAACACTGCCTTGGGACTTAGAGCCTGGCGCCCCATCTCGATTGTTATTTCTGAACTTGGGAACTGGGTCACTAGCTGAATATGGAGCTGGGAATGAAGATTTTTTTGTAGAACTAAGGGCCATTACCACCTTCTGACTTTAGGTTAGTGAAATTAAAACTACCTGTTCTAGCCCTCTTGTTCTCCCTCTCTCTCTCCTTAAGCTTTTGCTTCTTAATCTGTTGAGCATGGACCATCAACCTAGACAAGTTCATCTCCTTAATCAGTATTGTGATCCTACACTCCTTGACCACATTGTCAAATATACCAGACACAAACTTACTTATCTTAGACCTGTTATCAGCTACCACATGAGGAGCATACTTAGCTAACTGAGTAAACTTGAGGGAATACTCCTTCACACTCATGCTGCCCTGCCTCAAGTTAATAAGCTCTGACGGCTTAGCTTCCCTCAACTCCAACAAAAAAAAACTATCTAAGAAGGTAGTAGCAAACTCCTCCCATTCTGTAGGCCCTACATCGGCGCCTCTATCTACCTTCCACTGCTTAAACCATGTATGAACCACATCCTGCAACTGGTAAGCAACCAACTCAACACCCTCACTAGCAGTCACCCATATAATGTTTGTTACCTTCTGCACCATATCTAAGAATTTCTATGGATCCTTATTAGATTTAGATCCTGAAAAAAGAGAAGGGTTCATTCGGGTAAAGTCCCGAATCCTAGCTGTGGCAGTATCGGCCACTCGGTCGGCTAAAATAATGACTGGCTGATCATTTTGGCCACTACAGAATGGTCTAAAGTAGTGAATGCATCTCTAAACTCTGCATGATAAATATGGTCGTTCAGGGGATCTTCTTGAACGGGTGGAAGTGTTGGCTGGTTTATGTTTCTTCTTTCGTTTGTCTTTCTGGAAGGGATGTTCTATAAATGGAAGTAAGAATAGATTAGACAGAGAGTTTAACATGAGCTCATGGTCAGTCGCCCGACATGAACACTGAAAGAAGAGAATCTTTTCCTAAACGCTTTGTGGCCTCTCATTCATAAGTGTGGCGCGCTTCACACCCATGCACAAGACTCTACTTGACATAAATTTTAGACTTCCTAGGATACTTTAAAAATAGTCTCTAATACCAAGTTTGTAACGCCACGAGAGTACACCCTAGGAACTACACGATTCTTACAGTCCCGAGAGACCACAAGCTAACCCATGAGGTGGTACCTACTGTAAGCATTGAGTAAAACTAATAACAAAAGATCATATGCGGAATATAACTGAAAAATGCCATAAGGTTTTAAGTCATAAATCTAATAAAGTTTATAAAACAAAACTGATAATACTGAAAAAGATGTATGACAATGACAACTAAAATTTGAAAACTGACTAACAGTCTGTACTAGTCTGAAAAGGCTCTATTAACTGACTGAGGAGCTAATAGAACAAATCCCCACTAGCTCCAACTGAATGGAAATAACTGAAACTTATAAAGTAACCTGAGCTAAATTAATCATGTTCTTAAAATATGAGGACTTACCACTGCTACGAATGATGATCTGGAAAGTCTATGTGCGATCCGGGAACTAAGCATCTGAACCTATGATATGATACATCATAGCGCAAGAAAAGAGTGTGCGATCAGTACTTTGAATATACTATTATGCTAAATTAAGTAGGTTGATATGCATGGTTTCATGTGCATGAATAATAACGGACTACATAAGTAGCATGAAATACTGAATAAAATGCATGAAATCTGTAAGCACTGAAGATACATGAAATTTGTAAATACTGAGAATGCGTGAAATTTATAAATACCGAGGATGCATGAAATCTGTAAATACTGAGGATGTGTTACCAAGAATAAAACCTATTCTGAATATAATCTTTTAACTGAAATACTAAAATTTGATATCTGAATTACTGATATCTTTATGCTATAGTAAAACAATTGAAACTGAATTACTCAGCTGATTACTAGATTGAGACTATGGGAGATATCATATAACCGACATGCCCCAATGAGCGATTTAGGGTCCAACCTTTGACCCTAGTTGGAAGGGTGTCAGTACCATGCCACGAGTACTGACACTGGTTGTGTGGATCACTAAGGTTCTATCCCGAAGGACTAAGGGTTACCCTCAACTGATAGGTACTTGTATGAGATCAACCCTCAAATAGCAAGTTAACATCTCAACCTACAATGACTACGTAGTTCTAAAACATGGGTACTATTACTAAAGGTCACACCCTCAACTGACAGGTGAACCCCCATCCCTGGGTTCGCTCGGTGCGAGATCCTACTCCCAACTAAACTGACTCGAAAGACTAAACTGTTCTAAGTTTAACTGATTATGATAACTGACTAAACTGATAATGCTCATAATATATTATGAAACTAATTTAAAGATACTAAGACTAAGTAAACAACTATGGTTTTGGGTATTCATAACCCCTAGGACTCGATAGAATTAATAGTAAAATAGTACTAAAACTTTAAAGACATAGCATGGAAACATCTATATCAAAGTCCATTCTTGTAGGCATTTTATGAAACACTTGGTGTTCATAGTTCAAGCTAATCATGGGAATAATATAAAACTTGGAGTAATAGAATGATTTCGATATCAATAACACTTAATCATGATTTAAAACAGTGAATAACAACATTAAAGCATGCGGGGTATGATAAACAACAATAATATCATGTAAGCATGGTATATATCAAGATTCATAGAGATTTATGGTTAAAATCACAATTTAAAATCATAGTAACTATTAAAGATCATAACTTTAAATTTAGATTTGGATACTTGGAATCCATGGGTGAAAGGCACCCATGAATGAACACTTAACATACTTGGGTTGATGAATTCGTGAGAATTGATGGTGAATTCTTGAGTTTTGATCTAGAATTCTGAGGGCTAGGGTTTTTGTTCTTGAAAGAAAATTAGGTTCTTGAAGAGGATTTGTGGGTAATTGGGCATATAATACCTCTTTAGGTCTTTAATTACATGTTTTTTGGATGAATTTGGGGTTTGGGAATTGACCAAACGGCCTATGGAAAATTATGTCGCGGATTGAAAATCCCAATTTTGACACCCGGCGCAACATGATACAATCACGGTGCACCTCTAGAAAAAGAAATATCCTAATTTGGCACCTTGGAGTGACACGTCACCATCATGGTGCCTCACTAAAAAAAGGACAATTGCCATTTTATACTCCACCGCGACGCAGTGTCAGCTCCATCGAGAAATTTGATACGACTTCAGCCTATCGCGGTAAGCTACTGGAAAATGACAATTGCAAAATGACCCTTTGACGTGACAAAGTGCTATCGTGATGGCCCACTAGAAAAGGACGAATGCGAAATAGCACATCAGCACGATGCGGCCTTATCGCGTTTGGCTACTGTTTTACACTAAAAGCACCATAACTTCTCACTTGAATATCGAATTTAGGCGAGATTTGTACCGTTGGAAAGATAATTCAATTTTCTATTATTTGGTGGATCTTGAGCTGGAAAATTCTGAGTAGAGCAAAAGATATGCTTGTTTGAAGTTTACTAAAGCAACATTCTTATACAAAAATTAATTGGTAAGGATTATTTTGATTCGTCTAATAGCTGGGAGTTATTTAACACCTTTATATACATCAAACTAACTCAAAAATTATCAAAGAATCATAATGTACTATACATGAGCTTAAAACATAGTGCTAATATTGATTTGGATTTTTGGGGTATTACACTAACACCAATGTTGTTACCGTCCATACCAACCCATAGTAGTCTCACAAAGCCTTTATCCAAAAGTAAAATAGTATCCGATCGGGACATCCCCCGACCTTAGCCAAAACCAAAGTCTAAGAAATAACCAAAGTATGATAACAAGACAATAACATAAAATGGAGCCTTTGAGTATAGAAGCTCACCACTTCGGTCCAACTCTAAGTTGTTCCCGAATCCAATCACTGAGCAGGAGGAGTAGTATGGTCGGTTCCTGCATCACGTGGGGATACAAGTCCCAAAGATGGTTTAGTGGGTGGACGCTAGCATGTACTTAGGATAAGGATAAAATAATGCCAATATTTAAAACCAAGTAAATAACCATATGCATTTACATTTATACATATATATATATATATATGTATATATAAAATTCATGTCAGCAAAGGGAACAGGGTTTAGAATGCCTTTAAACCATTAACCTGGGTATGTGTAGCTTAACTATCCTTGAAACACCCACGAGCTATATGGTTCAGTGTTACCCCTTGAACGGGCCCCGATGCGTGTAGCCACACGAACCGGAGACACCATAGAAGTAGGGGATTCCTTTGTACCCTTTACTCTCCATGATACATATATACAAGTGTAACTTAGGGGATTCCCATGTACCCCATAAGTATTATATATGGTCGCCATGACCAATTCTCATGTCGGCAAACGCGAGTTTCCAGTGTCTATCCATTGGATTCACACCTTCACGATTAGCTATCACACCCCGCCATTATTACTCAATTAAAACCATTAGCCCACAACCAAACCACCAATTCTATTTATTATTAACCAAGGCTATAAGTAGTGGTATCATCATACCGACCATTGCTTGCAAGCAATATCCTTAGTCATCCTCTTTAAAGACAGGATTACCATGTATCTATAGATTACATTATTAAGTTGCTTGGGGGATTCCCATGTACCCCACAAGATGATCATTATTAAGTTTGCTTGGGTAATTCTCATGTACCCTACAAGTGTATTCAGTTAATCCATAACCATGACTACCAAGACCTTACCATTTAACCATTAATGACCATCCAATCCAGTTACGGTTCCATTACCACTTTATACCATGCAAAGTTTTCAATTGAAGTACAATAATATAGTAAAAACATTATCATAGTCATTTTATCAAACATGTCGAGGGCATATAGTTTTCCAAACCAAAACCAAGTACTAATTAACCATTCCCATGCAACCACATGTTCAAACCACAGTTAAACCATGAAAACCATAATTAAAACATGAGAAAACTGTAACCAAACCATTTATAACTAAAACCCCCAACATATATTCAAAACCCAAAACCATCACACAATTATGCCATGAAACTATATATAAAAGATGTCTTTAGTATGAACTAATAATGAGGAAGGAGTAACATGCCTTAGATTACAGAGATGACGGAGAAAGACCACCCTTATAAGCCCCAAATTAACATTATTGAAAAAACCCTAAACTTTATTGACCCAAGAGCCTTGAGAGAATTAAGAGAGTTTCTAAGTGTTTAAGATTATAATAATAGGGTAAATAATGTCCCAAGAGTGTTATAAGTCGTGGGGCCTTAAGAGGTTAAGATGGGAAATGTCCAGATTACCCCCAACTTAAGGTGTATAAAACTCCCGCAGGAGGGTATGATCACCCCTTAAATTGTACCCTAGGGTATGAGTGGTACCTTTATCTCATATCCTAGGCCTTCCTTTGGACCCTAACACTGTCCAACATATAACCACCAAGGTCAATTCGTACCCAACCATACGACTAGTACCCTAAATCTATACCTTAGGTAGAATAGACTCCTATAGGTTAGACATAGGGTAACATACGATTGATATCATACTAATGCCCTAACATACGACTAGTATGATCCATTTGTACCTTGGACAGAAACCAACCAACCTACACTGGTTAACATATGACCAAGACCCACCAAATTATACCCTTTCATACTACTAGTACCCACTAGTCGTATGATATTCGAAAGCTGAAAACTCAGGAAAATTCTAAGGATCAAAACCTAGGGTGTTTCACTGATATGTTGCAACAAACGACCTATCTGTTGGATTTGGCAAAGTTGGTTCAAAAATAAAAACTTAATTCATAAGATAAGTCATCTACTGTAACACATGAGTTATCTGTTACAATACATGTCTCATCTATTACAGCAGATGACTTACCTATTGGATTTATTTTCGGATTCTGAACATAAATTGAATAGGTAAGTCATCTGTTGCAACCGATAACTTACCTATTGGATTTATATTATAGCATATGCCAATATTAGGCTAAAATTTTTCCAACAGATGACTCATTTGTTGCAATAGATAAGTAACTTATTAGGACAATGATAGTGCATATAATTTTTTTATTGTATATAGCTACTCAACTTTACTATACTATCAATATTACTTATTTAAAATTTTTTTGTAAGTACCATTAATGGAGAAATTAATAACAATAAGGTTTCATTGTCATGGTGAAACGATCGAGAAGGATAATAAATTTAATTGGCGTTGGAAGGATGGTGACATATTAGAAATAATAGCGACAATAGTATTAACAGATGTTTTGTATGATGATTTTATGAGCTTAATCATCAGCTTTTGTGGACTAAATTGTCAACTAAAAGATCTTATCATTGATTATTGCACAACTCTTTTTAAATCAAAGGATCCTACTTTTTACATGACAATCAGGTTTGTTTGTGTGCTCATCTGAATGATACAGTTAGACCCATTTTAAGGGTGTACGTGGTCAAAAAAATAACAGATAATTAGAATATAGAAAAAGGCTAACAAAATATGTTAAATAATGAATTGGATGGTATGGACATGAATATTCCAGAGGACATGAATATTCCAGATGATGAGAGTAAAGATGAAGTAAAGGAGGACCAAACACCTATATTTGTTGTTGCGCGATATAGGGGTAGTTCTCAATTAGCTCAAACGATCAATATTCAAGATGATGAAATAGGTTTTTACAAGGGAATTAGATCTATGAACATGGACGAACCAATTATTTCTTTACATTTCTTTAAAAAAAAATTAGTCTCAAGAAGGTGATTAACTTACATAGCATATATTGTTTTAAATATGCACATCCGGTGTGTAATTGGTGGTTGGAGTCTGTGAAATTCGTAAGTTTTGATAGATTCTGCATTAGAACTTATGAAAAGTATTACACGTGTAGTTTAGAATAATATTATAAGCTATAATTAGTATGCCATGATAAAGGTCATCGGTAAATACTTCAAAAATAACTTCTCTAATGACAAGGACCCTTCTACAAGATATATGAACAATCAACTCCATACAAAATTTGGTGGTAAGGTGAGTTATTAGAAGATTTATGAGGGCATGGATATTACAAAGCCTTTGGTTAGGGGAACACATGCGCTCGGGTATCTAATGCTTAATACGTACTGTTATATGTTTGAGTTCGTAAATCTAGGAAGTAAGACAACATTGTAGGTTGATAAAAATGGAAAATTCAAGTACTTTTTTGTAGTCTATATGGCTGAGATTTATGATTTTCAACAAGTGAGAAAAGTCATAGCCATCAACGGGACATTCTTGAGGTGTAGGTTCGAAGCAGTTTAACTATCATTAGTGGCATAATAACAACACATGATGTAGAAAATTATACCTTTCTTGTGGCTTTTTGTATAGTAGACAAGGAATGTAATGCCTCATATCAATATTTTTTGAACAAATGAGAAGCTATGTATCGATACCAATAAATTTTGCATAACTTCTAATAGGTATCCAAGAATATGAAAAATGGTTTCAATTGTCTACAATTTATCTCATTATAGTTATTACATGAGGCACCTTGGGAAAAATATCCAAAACAACTTTAACAACTCAAAGGTCATATCTCATTTTTATAAAGAAATGAAAGTGTAGGATAGAGTTAAGTCCTTTGACCATTTCAATCAAATAAGGAATATGATATCCAATGCAATCGAACATCTTGAATGAGTCGGATTTCACAGACAGAGAAAGGCATTTTGTCCAGAAAATAGGTACAATAATATAAATTTAGAGTCTTATTTGAGTTTATTGTAATACCATGTCTTACTAAGTGATATTTTTTATATGAGTATAATATTATGATGTCAAACATTGTTGGTCGGTGAATATAATGTTTGGTGTCCCATTGTCGCTCTATTTGATGAAATAAATATGAAGTTTGCAAAATTATTTCATGAGAGGTGTATAAAGTTGGTTAACTCACCAAACACACTTGTTCCTTCAATGAAAAATAAATATTAAAGTACATCAATTCGAGGTAGAAGTTATTGGCCCATCAAATAGTCAATTACAAGTTTAGTATCAATGGTGATGGTGATATTTTCATGGCCGATCTTAAAAAAGAAACTTGTACATGTAGAGTTTTTGGCATGGACAAAATATCTTGTCCATATGCTATTGCAGCACTTTGAGTCCAATATGATGCACAATTTGAGAACAGGATTTATGAGTACTCATCTCAATATTATTTGGTGAAAAATACATAATTGAATATTGTGAGGAAATATGGTACCTCCAGAAAATTCTTGGATTATTTCTTTGGACATTTTTGTGAGAGAAATACCTCATCCATATGTTGACCCAAGCAAATCAGGAAGAAGGTGAATAAAGAAGGGGTGTGGAGTCAGATATTCACTGGAATCCAATAAAAAAAAATAAGTGCTCTATATGTGAGACGATTGGTCACAAAAGAACTACATGTCTGGATCAAGTGCTCCATTATTATTGTAATAGTAAATAGTTTTGTTGTTGGTTTAGTTATGAACTTGATAGTTTAACTCATTTTAGTTGGTGGTGTATGTTATTTATTATGTAAACTATATTTTTGTTTATGGTCCAACAACTATTGTATGTGTAGGAACAATTTCTGTTGCAACATATTTAATATTTTTTGCAACGAATGCAAAATTAGTTAGAATAATAAATTATGTTGAAGCAGATGATTCAACTTTTGCAAAAGATTATTAATATGTTGAAAATAATCAAACAGATATAGCCATCTGTTGCAAAAGATGTTTAATCTATTTGATTATTTTCAATGAAATCTACATATATTGCAACAAATGTATTATATGTTTTAGCAGATGGGTCATTGGTTGTAAATAATTAGACATATATATATATCTGTTGCTATAGATGACTAACATATTGTAACAGGTAACTCGTCTATTGTAAATAATCAAACATATATAGATATTTGTTACAACAGATGACTAACCTTTTGCAACAAATGACTCATCTATTAAAAATAATCAAATAAATATAGACATCTATTGCAAAAGATGAATGATATATCTGATTATTTCTAGCATACTCTACATATATTTGATGTGAATTATTTCATTAAATCATGATTTGTAATAAATAAAGTTATTTAACTATAATTAGCTTTCAATTAATAACTTTAATTGCAATCTCAATGAATTACACAATAATTACATGATCACCTAAGTGTATTCGTCCTAAATAGAGTAATCAATTGACTAATTTGTTGTGAAATTCTTCACTAACCCATGATTAGTAACTATAATTCGCTTTCAAATAATAAGTTCATTTATAATTTCAATAAATTACATCGTAACACATGATCAGCTAAGCGTATTCATCCTAAATAGAGTGTCAATTGTCTAATTTATTATGAAATACTTCATTGACCCATGATTAATAATAAAAAAAGTTGTTAAACTATAATTAGCTTTCAATTAATAAGTTCAATTACAATCTCGATCCCAATGAATTACATGATAATTATATGACCAACTAAGTGTATTCATCCTAAATAGAGTGATTAATTGACTAATTTATTATGAATTGGTTTACTAAACCAGGTTTAGTAATACATAAGGGTGTCAAATGGGCTGGTTGGGTTGAGTTTGAAAATATGAAATGGGTTGAAGTGGATATTAAGTTAGGCATGACCCGCCTAAATTTGCTTTGTGTTAAAATGGGATGGGTTGACATGGGTAAAATATCAGGTTGGGTCTTGACCACCCAATAATTGCTATAATGAATTTTCTACCCAATTTTTTCATTCAATAATTGCTACAATCAATTATATATACATGAGAGTGGATCATTTCAACCTAATATTATAATGAAGAAACAAGAATGAAATAAGCTCTTTACTTCATCAATTTAGTCTTGCTAATGGCATCTTCCTCCATTCATGGCAAAGGAAATAGTTTACATCCAAGTATAGATACATAATGGAAGAAATAAGTCATAACTCATATGTTTATGATGTTGCTTCTCAGTTTTAATAAGATGTACAATATCTCACAAACTTTCAACCCGAAAAAATAGCTAGTGGAATATAATTGGATTGAAATCTTGATTTTACAAGATATATCTACAAATATAGAACTAGTAGTAGGAATCGTAGTATCAAATACATCATAGCAGTTAATCCAAACTGTTCTAGTTCTCTGTCCTTGAGTCCAGGTTTTGTTGTATTAATGTTCTTTGTGAAAACTCCTACTGCTAGACCATAGCGTGTGTTGTTTTCCCTCTTTATTACTTCGCCAATATCCCTGGTAATAGAGTTGATTAGACAATATTTAGCATAAAATCTTTCTTAAAACTTTTCATATCACAAAGAAAAAGTTTCCCTTGAACATATATTTAACCAACTTTAGACAGTAGAAATTTTAAGTTAAGCAGAAATGTAACTAGTAAAACATAACAGAAATGTGGTCAGAGTGAAGCTCATGTAAAAATTATCAACTTTCAAGTTGAAATCTAATAGTGTCTTTTCTAAACCAAGTTCTAATTGGCTTTCAAAAGTATCATACTCATCCATTTCATCCATCACTTCAACATCATATCTACCACTACTACTTTCCACCATATCAACAATAACCTCAAAAATTTTCAAATACTCTCTAAATAACGCATGCATATTAAGCTCAACATCTTTTAACTTTTCATTGCAAGTGACTGGATCAAGTTTGGTGAAGCAAAATCTTACAAGTTTTAACTTGTATCAAGGATCAAGAACTACCGCTATTGAAGCAATTGGACTATAGTCTTCCTGCCAATACTTTTTAAACTTTATTTTTATTTTCTCTGCCATTGCCTTAATATGAGGATATTCACTATGCTTCTTTTCTATTATCATCATATAAATTTCTCAAACTTGATAAAAATACACGTTAGCAGTAGGATGGTAATTTTCTAAAATAAAGTAGTGACTTCACAGAAAGGCTTCAAAAACTTAGCAATTCGATTAGCTTTAACCCAGTCATCTTTGGAGGGACAACATTTAAATTCAGTATCAAGTACCTTACAGATAGAAGATGCTCGGTAATAAGGAATAGAACTATCAAGCATCAAGAATGTGGAGTTCCATCTTGTCGACATATCTTGATACACCTTTCCATTCAACTTTAAGCTGAGATTCTTAATACACTCTACAAACTTTATTTTCCTGCCTTAGAACCTTTAACATACTTTATTCTTTCCCTAATGTTACTTAACGTAGTTTCAATTGTCTTCAAAGCCGTGTTAACAACCAAATTCAAAATGTAGTTTGCACATCGAATATGCAAAAACTTCCCTTCTGCAAGTACAAAATCCAACAACTTAAAATGTTCAATCAAACTATCCACAACACCTTCATTATATCGTGCATTATCTAAAGTTATAGAAAAAACCTTCTTCTCAATTCCCCATTTTGTAAGCATATTAATCAATTTTGGACCTAGAATGTCAACACTATGGGGAGGACGCATATGATGAAATATCAAAATTTTCTTTTGCAAAATCCAATTTGTATCAACATAATATGTAGTGAAACATATATAACCATCAGTGGTAATTGAACTCCACAAATCAGATGTCAATCATATTCTACTAGGAATATTGACAAGTTCATCTTTGATTATCTTTTTATGAATCACATACAATTTACAAAAATCAGTTTTTGCCATGTTTCTTGAAAGGGTTTTGACACAAGGCTTTAAAAAAGAGTTATTTTCTCTAATTCCTTCATGCTCCACAAAGTTAAATGGATAGTTATGTCTAACTATAGCCTTAACTAACTTTTCACGATATGCTTTGTGATATACTGGCGTACCTTGTTGGGATTCATATTTAAGGTGTTTCAAGTGATGGTGATTTAAATTTGACATTCTTGAAGTCGAGTCAGCCAACATAATAGGTCCACATTTATTACATTTTGCCCGTAATATATTATCTTTATTGTCATCCCGTGGCAATTGCTTAAAAAATTTCCATTCTTCAAATTCTTTTTATCATTTTAAAGAACTTGAAAATCTCTCTCCAATAGAAGCTTTATCTTTATGGTCCATAATGAGTAATTAAACCTTAAAAAATTATGAATCCAATCAAACAACTATAACTAATAACTACTATATAAAAATACTTAGTTTTTCTTGGTTTCGTTCGACGAGTTCAACCAGAAAGACGAGTTCAACCAGAAATGCTTCATCACGGCATGATACTAAAAATACAGGGGTGATCAATGCTTATATGGTGAAGAGTATAAGAATACTATACACATTTATTGCTTTTACTTCATATTCTTACTTAAATTATTATTTGGTTTGATATAAATAATAGTCCAATAGGTATTACTCTCGATCTACTTGAAGGACATGTCATTTTGTAGTGTGACCATAGAAATTAGTTATGTAATTGACCTATATTAGAGTAATACCTGCAGACAACACAACTTTACGAGCGAAGACAGTGATTTTAGGCGTATTCTGACGTCGTGGATTTGCCGTCAATGTATGTAGAAATGGATTACCAACCCTCGATAATGTATTCTAGTGTCATAGAGTTGCCATTGATAGTGGATAGGAATGGAGTATCAACCGCTAGCAATATATTCCGTCTTCGTGGAGTTGCCGTCGATGGAAAATGATCTATTGTCGGTTCCATAAAATTTTGGTTTAGGCTTGTAGGTTTTAATTGTCAAATGGGTTTAAATGGGTAATTTATGATTTGGAAATTGGAATTGTTTTTTTAATAGGTTTGACTTAATGGGTTTAAACCTAACCCAATCTTCAGTTATTCTATACCCAACCAGAAAAAATTTGGGCAGGTTGGGCGGGTTAAGTGTTAGTGGGCTTACTTTGACAACCGTAGCAATAGAAAAAGTTATTTAACTATAATTCATTTTTATTTATTAAATTTAATTACAATATCAATGAATTACATAGTAATTACATGATCAACACTTCATCCTAAATAGAGTGCTCAATTGACTAATTTGATGTGACTTGCTTCACTAAATCATGGTTGCAAATATACAAAGTTATTTAACTATAATTAGCTTTCAATTCACAATTTCAATGAATTATACAGTAATTACATGATAAACTAAGTGTATTCATCCTAAATTGACCAATTGACTCATTTTATTTGAATTGCTTCGTTAAACAAAAATTTGTAATACACAAAGTTATTTAATCATAATTAACTATCAATTAACAAGTTTAATTATAATCTTAATGAATTATACAGTAATTACATGATCTACTAAGTGTATAACCTATTACAACATATTATAACCTGCTGCGACAGATATCTATACATGTTTGATTATTTCTAATAGATGACTCATATATTGTAATAGATGTATTCATTTGTTTCATTATTCTAATAGATGACTCATTTATTGCAATAGGTTTGTCATAGTTGCAACAGATGTGTATATCTGTTTGATTATTTATAACAGATGAGTCATCTGTTACCTGTTGCAACATATGTAAAGTCTGTTGGAAATAATCAAACATATTAGACATCTGTTGCAACAGATGAACATATCTAATTGATTTTTTTTAATAGATGAATCATCTATTTCAAGATTCGTAACTTGTTGCAACAGATGAGAAGTCTGCTAAAAATAATCAAACATATTAGACATCCTCTGCAACGAATGTATATATTTGTTGTAACAGGTGAGCATATCTGTTTGGTTATTTTCATTTGATGAGTCATCTGATACAATAGATGAGTCATCTATTGCAACAGTTGTGATGTCTATTAGAAATAATCAAATATATTAGACTGCTACAACATATGTGTATATCTGTTGCAATAGATGAGTATATTTATTTGACTATTTCTAATATATGAGTTATCGACTGCAGTAGATAATGTATCTGCTGCAATAGATTAAACATTTTCTAGAACATTTGAACTTAATAATACATTTTTAGTAATAATCCAATATTTTTCAAATCTAAGGCTAAAATGTAATTCATGATGTGAAAAATAGAATATCTATTAAACATAAAATATTGTCTCCCCATTATATAATGTAACTAATAAGAATAATAAAATTACAAATTACAACCCACACCAGGGCTCCAACCTCTTATATTCTACCCCGACAACCAAAACCTCTTGCTTCCTTGAAATTGTATTATGATTCGATAAGGTCTTGGGAGTTGCCATACTAGCGCCGGTTATCAAATGCTCAATAAATACTAGTGAGTATGATCCACTTGTGGAACCAATCATATTTTAAGGAATTTTCTAGTATGGAGCTAGTATGGAGTTCAATATATGACCCATGTTGAGGAGGGTTGTTCTACCCTTGCCATTGGAATAAAACTTGAGTTGAAACTATAGTGATCACTAAACTGAGCCCATATTGGGCAAGGGGGACACTTTTCTAGCGAGGGCCCTAAACCTTCGGTGGCATGTAGTTTCTGGGAAATAGAATGCACTAAAACCATACTTTCCTCTTGATGCTAAATACTACTCCCAAAAATATATATATATACACTATATGCTTATACTGATAAAATTTACTTTAAAATAAGCATATCAGTTTGTAAGTTTGAAAGTCAATCATGCTTCTGTTAATAATTCATAATCATGAATACTATGTGAATTTTTTATCATAGCTGAGATTATAAGATCAAAACTGAAATATGAATCATATCGTGGTAATCTAAATAGTAAATCTGAACTTCTTGTAAACTGGGAGAATCATGATAAATTCATATGCTCTTATTTGTAAAATGACTAAATCAGGCTGAAAATCATATGTATTCACCATCTCATGGAAATTCATGCCAAAATACTAAAATTCATCTCATATAACAATCATTTAAGTGAAAACATGTGTAAGGGTAAATTCTTATGCAAACTGAACTTTAATCACGGGATAATGTCATAATTTTAAAAACGTGGAAATTGGGTATGAACCCTAATTGAACTCACATAAATTCAATTATAAAACTAAAGCTTTTGTGCACAAGGATGAAAGAGTATCCTTTTTCAAACCCTACATACTTGAATTTCTTGATTTCTTGAAGGAGAACTTGAATTTAAATCTTTGGAAGTTGAACTTTAGAAAGAAACCATAACTTCTTTCTCTTGAGAGTGAAGAGGAGAATGAGCATTGAAAAAATTGATAACTAAGGAGTATATAATGTTTATAAGGTTATTTAAGTTATGAGGGTAGGGTTTGTGGTGAGGAAAATACCAAAATATTGCTAAGGAAACAAAAAGAGTCGCAAGGTTTTTTCAACTGACGACTAGGTTGACAAGACGTCAGTTTGGTGACGTCTCGTCACCCTAGTCGTCAACTTTAGCTAAATTTTTCCATTTACTGGTTAAGGATGATGACTTGGGTTGACAGATCGTCATCTAGCTAACGAATCTTCAACTTAGTCATCACCTAGGTGACGGTTCGTCAACGTAGTCGTCACCTTCTGACCGATAGACACTCTAAAGTAAAATGAGCATAACTTTCTTGTTCGAGATCGAATTAGGGTGAAATCAGATGTGTTGAAAAGAAAACTCAAATATATTTCATTTGATATATAGTAGGACACCTAGATCATTGGAAGTTGGAAGTTGACCCAAGTTGAAACATCCACTAAAACTTAATTGGTAGAAAAGTTCTTAACTCACTTTGATTTAGGAGATATTTATGAACTCAATTCATACCCAAAGATGTTCCCACACTATATAATTGATTAACACACTTATTTTTATATGGAAATAATTTGGTTCGATCTATATATGTAGGAACGATGGTTCAAATTCTAACCCAAAAATGTGGGAGTTACATCTTGGAAACAACTCTAACAAAGGCTCCATTCTAATAAAAAATTCCCAATCCTTAAGAACTGGTATGTTGCAGTCATAAAAATTTATGACTCCCCCATCAATGATGATTTCAATAGCCATAAAATGTTTTTTTCCTCAATGTTCATAACTACAAGAATCCTTTTTCCTTTGTCCAATCCATAGCCCCCGAATAAGCTCTCTTCTCTATACAGTACAATCATGTCCGCATTCCATTAAAACTCAGTAAGTAACTGAATTTTTTTTCCACCAAGAGTTGTTGCTTCTTCACCGAGTTACCGTAGAAGTTGAGGTCCATGATCATATCTCTGAGATAATAGTACTCATTGAGTTTTTGATGCCTCTCCCACATGAGGTAAAGAATTTTATCAACATACTGATATAAGAATGCAATTTAAATAAGTTAATAACTCATAATAACAATTGAAATGATATATCAAATGGGTAATTTATTGCAACAGCTGACTTATATATTGCAACAGATGGGAAATTTATTACAACAGATGAATCTATTGCATAAGTTCTCTAAACATGTTAACAAATTACTCAATCTACTATAAACTAATACAACAAAGGGGTAATCTATTGTAAGAAAATGGGTAATCTGTTGCAATAGATGAGTTATCTGATTCAATATATCTTTGAATCTGTTAACAAATTATCCATCTACTACAACCTATGTAATATATGGATAATCTGTTGCAACTAATAAGTCATCTATTGTAACATATTATATTTGCTAATAGATTACCCATCTTATACAACAGATGGGTCATCTAAATAAAGATACTAATGAAATTGAATAAATAAAAGGTTGGAAAAAGTAACTTACCCAGTCCACATACCAATGCTCCATATCTATCATGTTCTTGAAGTCTTTTGCACCAAATTTATGCATGGAATAGATTTTTGGGGCCTTTTTTTATTCCATTGATGTGTTCAGCTTAGCCTTCTTTGTAGTTTTCACTAACTTGTAAATATTCACCTTCTTTGGCTCTTCCTACTGTCCTACAACCGTTGGAAGTTGATAATAGTGCAAGAAAGAGGAATTGTAATTTTTTTTATTGAATATCTAATAGTACTTATTTTTTCTTCTTCTTACCCTCTGATGGAGTGAATGGCTTTGTAATCTTCCTTGGTGAAATGAAACCCTTCTTAGATATCCATTCCTTAACAACAACAGTCACAACATCAATACACTTAATTAAGTTTTTTTAATATCCTTGTATTTCTTACATTTACATACTAAACATGATCTAGAAGAGAGACTAAAAGAGGTGGTATGCCCACTGAAAAGGCTGAATCCACCATATCCACAACCAGTATGACCATCATCATGGCTAATTATTTTTCTTTTAAAAAAATTCATGAGCATCATCGACATGACCATCACTATCTCTGACTCCAGCATCACCAATACCACCACCATCACCTAAATCAGTTGCAAGATCACCAAAAAACCCAATAATAGGCTTAACAAGAACAAGTTGACCTTCCCTAGGTGCTTCTGTTTTAATGATTGTTACTCTAGCTAATTTTTTTTATTAAGTCCACTTAAGGGTTTAGTTTTATGTCAATAATCTCTAAAGTAGGAAAGGCAGACATCTCTAACTCTTGCTCCAGTAGGGACATATAACGACCGTCCAGGTCATTTTATGCATTTCCTTACTTTTTTCACTATTTAGAGGTTTTCTTTAACTTATTGGAACTGACAGTTCAGTTATCGGGAAGTTTGTTTGGTTTTTAGAGCCAACTCCCTATTTTGAAGCTTTCGCTATTAAGGATTTGCTATCAAGTGTAAACTTTAGGTTAACGACCTTGTATGCCAATTTTGACAGTTCTATTAGGTCCAAAACAATAATTTTACGCTAATAGTACCTTTGTTTTGGGTCCCAAGGCTTTCAGACTTATTTTTGGGTATTAGGTGGATTTTGATAAAAGTGGTCTTTAGATATGGGGCCCATATTTCATCGAAATGACTCCAGATGGAAATTATGATGGTGTCGTTGAGTTTGAAATATCAAAATCGATAGGTTAGTATAGGTTTTTTATGTTCATGAAATTCTGGACGAATCTTGAGGGGTCGATGGAAACTTGGGAAAACCATCTTTCAACAGATACATGAACTCAGCTGGTGCAATGTCTTAAGCAGACCTTTGGTTGCTTAAGCAGTGGTCTCTTAGTGTCACTACCAAAATTCTCAGGTCATGATGACACCTACTATAACCCACTAGTATTTAGCCAACCCATAGTCTAAAATATCTAGTTACGGACTATCCAGAGAAATAAATGGAAATATGGAATAAATATGCTACAGGGGCTAATATATATAGTAGTCCCAAAAGCTGGTAAAGTTTGTACAAGAGATTTCAATACAATCAGAACACAAGTGCAATACTAATTAAATATTCAATTATAATCTATCTCTGAATATAATATAGAGATCAGTGTAAACCGTAAATTGCAAGAGGGGAAATAGTAGTACTCCGAATGCTAGGAGCGCGCACCAAAATCTTCAATACATAGTTGCTCTGCACGATGCATACAACACAACATCGAGAATCCGTACTATGATCTAGAGGTTGTAGAAGTATAGTATGAGTACCGAACATGTGGTACTCAGTAGGCAACTGTGAACTGAGCCCTAAAGATAATTCAAATATAGATAACATGCAAGCAGGAATGTAAAATACAAACAACTATCCTGGAAGGGCCTGGCCGTGGCTGGTATCTCAAGTCCCACGTTGACCGGAGATTACCCCCTACACCTAACCAGTCCAAACATAACAAACCCCTAGGTCAGATGAATTTCAAGCATATAACAAAATAGCATGCCATAATTTATGAATTTTTTTAATGCATGTCTATGACCAACCACCGACGACCGACTAAACTATCGATCGACACCGCCCAATTACCACAGTAGTCCAAACAAAGCCTTCTAACAAGAACCAAAACTAAAAATTAATAAAGTGTTGGGACATGCTCCCAACTATAGCCAAAACAAGTCTGAATGATCTGAGAAGTAAGAGAGCAAAACATGAAATATAGACTTTCAATGTATGAAAGCTCACCACTTCAATGTCAACTCACGATCTGATCTCGGATCCTAATCATTGAGTAGGAGGAGTAGATGTATGACCAATTCCTGCATCACATGCGGAGACAACATTCAGAAATATTTAGCGGGGTGAACACTAGCATGTAACTCAAGAATAAGGATAAAATAAAGTCATGATCAATAGTTTAAAATCATTCAAGCTAATGCACATAATCAAATGCATGTACATATACACTTTACGTACTGGGATAAGGAACAAGGTTTAACATGCACTGACAACTTTAGCCTGAATTGTGTAGCTCAACCATTATAACATGTACCCGCTGGCTACAGCTCTAATCTCCTGGTTGGGGCCTAGTGCATGTAGCCGCACAAACTAGAGAATAATCTCATATATATACACATGGGGGACTCGAACATCCCAATATATACTAAGGTGACTTAAGGACCCGATTATGTAGTGATTTACGAACCTCCCTAATCATGAAATGATAACAAGGAGGACTCAAACCTCCCTGGTCACTTAGATCCCCGCGTCGGCAAATATTCCAGTATTGGTCACTCAAACCTCTACTTCACAACTCAGTTACACAACCCTTATTAGAGCCCAATTTAAACAAGTATCACACATTGCCATTCATTAAACCATATTCCACATTAAGGCATACATTGTTAGCATCATTATACTAACTACACTTGCAAGGTAATTACATCACGCCAAAATAATTTCCATTTACTTGGGGGGAATAACTCCCTTAGGTCATTAATGCAAGGTGGAGGAACACCTACTCCCTTTGCTCTTTAGATCAGACCATTGTGTTTCAAATACCTCTTTATATCATGCAATAGTCCAAGGCTAGCTCAATTTCACAAATTCCCACATTTCTCATAGTTAAGAACTAATTTCACATCATGGGGTTGGCTTTATAACCACTTCAAAATTCAAAAGTTTAACAAATTCTCAATTCCCTAGTTCATTCACCATACCCAAGTACCCACAAGTTCAAAACCACAATTAAAGCATGAATAAATATATGTAACCCATGGGAAAATATTTTTCAATAATAAGCATTCAAAACCCCCAACCCTTATTTCAAACCAACATAAACATCTCATGAGCTATACTGTAAGACATGCTTTTACAAAATTATCAATGAGGGAAGAGTAAAATGCCTTATACACCAAGATATGGAGCTGCTCCTTTAACTTTTTAAGCTCAGCTAGAGCCATATGATATGGAGGAATAGAGATGGGCTGAGTATCTGGAAGAAGGTCAATCCCAAATTCTATTTCCCTATCGGGAGGTACCCCTGGCAAATCTTTGGGAGAAACATCTGACACTTATTGACTACTCTAACTGACTAAACTGTTAGAGTCTCATACTTAGTGTCTTTGACTCAAACTAGATAATAGATACACCCTTTGGAAATTAACTTTCTGACTTTAAGATAGGATATAAAATGACTCTTGGGAGATACTGAATTTCTTTCCCACTTAAAGGCTGGCTCATCTAGAAATTGAAACGTCTCCACTCGGGTGCAACAATCTTTAGATGCATAAAAGGAATGGAGCTAATCCATTCTAAGAATGAGGTGAAAGTCAACCATATCTAACTCTATTAAGTTTGCTAACATGATTTTATGAAGGACTATGATAGAACACTTTCTATAGATTCGTTTGGCAACAACTAACTCACCCATTAGGATAGAAACCAAGAAGGGCTCAGGGATATTTTAAGGACATTCAAAATTTACTGCAACTTGGAGGGTCACATAAGAGAAACTCGACGCGGGATCTAACAATACATAAACATCAAGATGAAAGATACGAAGCATACCAGTAGCAACATCTAGTGAATCCTCCTGCTCCTGATGTGGTGGTAAAGCATAAAACTGATTCTGGAGCTGACCATCACCGGTACTGGGGGATGTGCCCTGAGGAGGGACTGGGCGAACTAGAGGAGTTGGTGCACTAGTATCCTGAGTTTGAGGACGAACATCTTTGTTTCCCTGCTTAGCATACGGTCACTCTCTAATTCCATGACCCAACTTACTATAACCATAACAACTTTTTTGTCCCAACAAGCACTCATCGGGATGATTCTTACCACACTTAGCACATGGAGGATAACTAGGTCTTTTACTCACACTATTTTGAGATCTGGACATAGAAGACCTACCCCACTACTCCTGCCTGGATTTGGGAGCGGGACCACTAGCTGAAGATGGTGCTGGCATAGATGAACGATTTTGAAATTACTCATGATTTCCTCTTTGAGACCTAGCCTGGCCATACTCAAACTACCCTGTTCTAGCCTTTTTATTTCCCCTTTTTCTTCCCTTCAACTTTTCTGCCTCAGTCTGCTGAGCATGAATCATCAACCTAGCAAGATCCATTCTTAACTACCAAGCTAGATACGCCAGTAACAAACTTACTCATACTTTCCCTAGGATCAGCCATCATATCAGGGGCATACTTAGACAACTGATTGAACTTAAGGTAGTACTCCTACACTGTCATTAAGCGCTGCCTTAGGTTCACAAACTCCTCTATCTTAACCTCTTTTATTTCACGTAAAAAAACCTATTTAGAAATATATTCTGAAATACTTGCCAACTTATAGGAGCTGACTTCTTAAATCTACCATTTTTCCATATAACTACCCAATCATACGATACATCCTTCAACCTATAGGATGCTAAATCTATACTCTCTTCCTTAGAAATATACATAATCTGGGTGATTTTCTTTACCTCATCCAAATAAAGTTGGTAGTCCTCACCTGCTTTTGACCCAAAGAACTCTGGCGATTCATTCTCATGAAATCTCTGATTCTAGCTATTACTAAATCACCATTCTGCTAAAGTGGGACTGCTGCCTGATGGTTGCCCTGAACATTGGCAGTCACTTCCTCGGCCAACGCCTTGACATTCTAGGAGCAAAATTAAGTTAGGAAAAAGTAAGGAGTATTACAGAGGGATGTACACAATGCCCTTAACTTAAGAGTTGAAAAAGTTCTGCCTTTGACTACAGGTCAACCCTCGATTCGTAGCCATTCCTTACGACACATCACCATGAGTCATAACCAAGGCAATACCACAAAGGCACCCTACACTGCTGACATTATGACTCAGCCATAAGAATCGTAATGGGACCTTACGACTTGTAGGGCCAAATTATTGTCAAATAAAACATAAATCAAGACTTACACTGGACACTCTACGATTACAACAAACGACTTGTAACCTATCCTTACGGCTCTTTGTGAGACACTCGTACTTAGAGCAGAATCAAGCCACAAACTTTATGATTTTGGTACGACTCATCCCAATGAGTTGTCAAGACACCCTACGACTCTGGGGGGCCATTCATAACCAAGGTAGTGAGTTCAAAACTCTAAGAAATTTTCCAAAGACCAAAAACTCAGGGTATTACATATCCCCCTAAGGAACATTCATCCTCGAACGATAGGACAAGGTATGTGCTAGCATGATTTGACTTCACATACCTCTACTGTTACCTTTAACAAAGACAGAAAACAAAGATACTAAGGAAATTACAATTTCCTTTAACAAAGATAAAAAACAAAGATCTAAGGGAATACACATACGCTAAGCACGATTTTGTGGAATAGGAAATAAGAATGGATACTTGGAATTCATGTCCTCCTTGCCTTCCCAAGTAGCTTCCTTAACCTTTTTGTTTTGCCAAAGAATGTTCATCAAAGCCACGTCCTTAGTCCGCAACCTACGAACTTGCCGATCTAGAATTTCCATCGAAACTTTCTCATACAACAAGAAATCAGAAATACCCACCTTTTCCAAAGTAACAACAGTACAGGTATCACTCATGCACTTTCCCAACATCAAAACATAAAACATTGAGTAAACGGAGTTCAAATAAGCAGACAACTTCAATTCAAAAGCAACATTACCATCCTTCTTTAAAACCAAGTACGGACCGACATAATGAGGGCTAAGCTTCCTCTTCTTCCCAAACTGCCTTACTCCCTTCATGGGAGATACCTTTAGTAAAACCCAATCTCCCACCTTGAATTCAAATTCTCTTCGCCTTAAGTCCGCATAGGACTTTTGGCAACTTTGGGCAGTCTTAATCTTATCTCAAATTATCCTCAGCCTCTCCATCGCTTGGTGAACCACATCTAAGCCAAAAATCTCTGCCTCACCAACTTCAAACCAACCAATGGGAGATCCATATCTCCAACCATACTAGGCCTCAAAAGGAGACATACTGATGCTAGAGTGATAACTATTGTTGTAACCAAATTCAATGAGTAGAAAGTGGTCAACCCAAATATCACCATATTTAATTATACAAGCCTAAAATAGATCTTCTAAAACCTGAATCCTCCTTTTTGCTTGTCCATCTATCTATAGGTGGAAAGAAATTCTAAGGGTCACCTTTGTTCCTAAACCCATTAGAAACAACCTCCAAAAGTGAGACAAGAACTGAGTACCATGATTAGAAATGATAAAAATTGGAGCACCATACAACTTCACGATATCCTCAATGAACAACTTAGTGTAGTACTCAGAAGAGAAATTAGTCCTCACTAGCAAGAAGTGAGCAGACTTAGTCATCCTATCCACGATGACCCAGATCGAATCAAACATTGGCGAGACTGCGGAAGACTGATAAATAAAATCCATATTGATCACTTCCTACTTCTAGACTGGCAACTCGATCTCTTAATATAGCCCACCTGGCCTCAACTATTCAACCTTCACTTATTGACACACCGTACACTTAGCCCAAAAATTAGCCACATCCTGCTTCATATTATTCCACCAATAAATCTCCTTAAGGTCATGATACATCTTTGTTACCCTAGGATGGACCGTATACCACGACTCATAGGCCTCAGACAAAATCCTACCTCGCAACTCAACAACTTTGGAAACACACAACCTCCCTAAGTACCTCAAGATACCATCACCACCGATATCAAAAACCATCACCTTATTCTGATTTGTATTAATATAGGATCCAACAAGTGCTTCTCTTTTACTTCTGAACCAAGAGATAACTGTGCCACCTTTTATACAAACACACCACCATTCTCAAAGTCCAAGAGGCGAACTCTAAGATAGCCAAATAATGAATATCTTTCACCAATTCCCTCTTATCCTCATCCACATAAGCTAGATTTCCCATGAATAACCTACTAAGAGCATCAACAACTATGTTGCTTTACTTGGATGGTAGTAAAGACTCATCCTAATCCTTGAGCAGCTCAAGCCACCTTCTTTGCCTAAGATTTAATTCATTTTGAGTAAACACATATTGCAGGCTCTTATGATCAGAATAAACATCAACATAAACTCTATAAAAATAATGCCGCTAGATTTTCAATGAAAATACCATAGCTACTAATTCTAAACCACTAGTCGAGTAGTTCTCCTTTTGAACTTTCAACTAACTAGAAGCATAAGATACCACATTTCCATGTTAAATTACTACACAACCCAGTCCCACCCGGGATGCATCACAATAGACAACAAAACCACCAGTATCCTTGGGCAGGGTCAAAACTAGAGCTGAAGTCAATTTATTCTTCAATTTTTTAGATCTGCCCTTACAAGCATCTGACCATAAGAACTTTGCCTTCTTCTGAGCTAACTTGGTCAAAAGAGAAACAATAGAAGAGAAGATCTCCACAAACCTTCTACAGGTACCGGCTAAACCTAAAAAGCTCCAAATATCGGTTGAAGTTGTGGGTCTAGGCCACTTCTTAACCATCGTAACCTTTTATGGATCTACTATAACCCCCTCACAAGAAATAATATGACCTAAATAAGTTACAACATTCAACCAGAACTCGTACTTTAAGAATTTAGCATATAAATATTTATCCTTAGGATCTGCAACACAAGTCAGAGGTGATCAGTATAATCCACCTCACTTTTAGAATATACCAGAATATCATTGATAAAAGATAATCACGAACAAATCTAGGAACTAACGGAAGACCCAATTCATAAGATCCATTAATATCGTCGGGGCATTAGTCAAATTAAAAGACATGACGAGGAACTTGTAGTGACCATATAGGGTTCGAAAGGTAGTTTTAGGGATATCCACTTCCCTAATCTTTAGTTGATAATAACTCAACTGAAGATCAATCTTATAGAAGAATTTAGTACCCTCAAGATGATCAAAGTGATCCTCAATCCTTGAAAATAGACACCTATTCTTATGGTTACTTTATTTAATTACCAATAATCAATACACATTCAAAGGGAACCATCCTTCTTATGCACAAACATTACAAGTACACCCTATGGGGACATACTAGGATGAATAAAACCCTTGTCTAGAAGATCCTTTAACTGCCTCTTAAGCTTCTTCAACTCAGATGGAGCCATTCTATATGGAGGGATTGAGATAGGACGAGTGTCTGAAACTAGATCAATACTAAAATCAATCTCATTATTAGAAGAAATGCTTGGAAGATCATCAGAAAATTCTTCAAAAAAATCATTTACCACAGGGATGGAATATAACGAATGATTCTCCAAGGTAGAATCTTTAACCAAGGACAAATAATAGAGTCACCCCATAGAGATTAATTTCTAGGCTCTAAGATATGATATGAACCTTTCCTTAGGCACTAGGGAACTACCATCCCATTCAATAATCAGTTTATTAGGAAAATTAAAGATGACCTTATTGGTCCAACAATCTAAAGAAGCATAGCATGAATGCAACCAATCCATCCCAGTATGACATCAAAATCAACTATTTCTAACTCTATTAGATCTACCAGAGTTTTTCGACCACCAACAGACACCACACAACCCTTATAGACTCTTCTAGAAACTACAGAATCTCTTATCGGGGTAGAAATAGAAAAGTGATCCAAAATACACTCAGGTCCAAAACCAAAATGCACAACCACAAATAGGATCACATAAGAAAGAGCGGACCCAAAATCAAGCAAACAATACAAGTCATGGAAAAAGAGTTTAAACATATCAGTGATGATATCAGGTGATGCCTCAAATTCCTGATGGGTAGTGAGGGCATAAAGATAGTTCCAGCCAATTTCAGAGCCAGAAGAAGAAGTAGTACCCTTTGGAGCAGGAGTCGATGCAACAATAATAGAAATCTTATTTGCCCTAGAAGCAACCTTAGAAGATCAATCCCTCTGCAAATGACCAGTCTAACTATATTTGAAGCACTTATTCCTCCCTTCCTTACAAAAACCACAATGCATCTGACTATAAAATTTATAAGGAGGATATGATAAAGCTGAATAAGTCCCACTAGTCTGAGACTGGACACCTTCTACCCTCAAACCATCACTACTCAGCATACGATGATTACCCAATGGCTTTGGATGAGGAGCACTAGTCGTAGAGTAGGAACCAGAGTTACCCTGCTTCTTCTTGGACTATTTTTCTCCATCTTTACCACTTTGCTTCTGACCTTCATCTGAATTCAAGTAGCAAAATTTCTTACTCTGCCTCTCCCCATATTTGGCCTGCTTCTTCTTTTTTTCTTTAACTTACTGCACATAAACCACAAGCCGAGAAATATCTATATTCTTATTTAACAAGGCAACTTTACTTTCTAGAATTAACTCATGGGACAAACCTAAAGCAAACTTTATTTTAGCCCTTATATTAGTCACCAACTCTGGAGCATACCAAGATAACTGATGGAACTTTAAGGCATACTCCTAGATTGACATCTTGCCTTGTTTTAGGTTTACAAACTTCTTAACTTTCGCCTCCCTCAACTCTTGAGGAAAGAAGCGGTCTACAAAAGCACTAGCAAAATTGTCCCACAGTACGGGCTCAATATTATTACCCCTAAGCTGATCCCATTCTTCTTACCATTGCTATGCCATATTTTTTAAATGGTAAGCGGCAAGCTCCATACCATCCAAATTAGTGGCATGTATAACGTAAAAGATTTTCTATCTCATCAATGAAAGATTGAGGATCTCTATCAACCTTAGAAATAGTGAAAATAAGAGGACTCGATCTCATAAATTGGCCAACTCTAGTGTTCTTAGATAATAGAGCAACAGAAGTAACCCACTAAGTTTGAGAGGCCACCAATGGGGTAAAAAAGTGAATTGACTAGAGAAACTCAACATTAGACACATCAGCTCGAGGTAGCTGAGGAGAAATAGGGGAACTGATGGAGCTCTGTTAGGACAATAAGAAGCAGCGACCCTAAATGGGTCTAAACTCTTAGAGTAGGACATGCTCCATCTATATTGTCCTCAGTTTGGATAGAAGAATTTCCATGGTTATTAGATCTTCTTGGAGGCATGATCTGAAAGGCGAACAAATAAGGATTAAAGAGATCCAAGACCTTAAGACTCCATAACTTGAAAATAGAACAATAAGAAAGGGAAACATTCCTAAATACCTCATAGCTTCTCCCTTATAAGTATGGCATGCTACATATCCATAAATGAGACTCTACTTGACATGACTATGTTGGACACCCAATGACACTAAACCTAGGCTCTGATACCATCTTTGTCATGATCTAAACTAGGGCCTGGCCATGACAAGTATCTTAAGTACCACATGGATCGAAGATCACCTCCTGTACCTATCCAATCCAAATATAACACACCCAAAGGTTGAATGAATTTTGAACATATAAAAAGATAGCGTGCAACAGCTTATGAATATTTTTAATGCATATCCATGACCAACTATCAAAGATCGGCAAAAGAAATAACCAACACCGCCCAATAATTGTAGTAATCCAAACAGAGCCTTCTAATAGGAACCAAAGCAGAAAATCAATAAAGTGTCAAGACATGCCCCCGACTATAGCCAAAACTAGTCTGAACGATCTAAGAAGTAAGAGAACAAAATATAAAATGTCAAATTCTATTATATAGAAGCTTACTAATTTTAATATCAACTAAGCTGATCCCGGATCCTAATCACTGAGTAGGAGGAGTAGAGCATGACCAATTCCTGCATCGCGTGAGGATACAATGTCCGAAGAAGGTTAGCAGGGTGAACGCTAGCATGTAACTCATGTTTAAATATAACATAAAGTCATGATCAATAGTTTAAAATCATTCAAAGCCAATACACATACACAAATCCATATACCTATATACTTCACATGCCGGATATCACACCCAGTTGGGCCTTAGCTCAACTGTTATAACATGTACCCACAGGTTATATACGTCCCAAATATCACACCCAGTTGGGCCTTAGTGCGTGTAGCCACACGAACTGGAGAATAATCTCATATATATACACATGGGGGACTCGAACCTCTTAATATATACTAAGGTAACTTAAGCACCTGATTACTTAATGATTTATGGGGTAATGGAACCTTTCTAATCATTAAATAATAATAAGGGGGACTTAAACCTCCGTGGTCACTTTGATCCCCGCATCGGCAAATGCGGTTTCCAGTATCGATCACTCGGACCTCCACTTTCATGACTCAGCTACACAACGTTATTAGAGCCCAATTAAAATAAGTATTACATATTTCCATTCATTAAACCATATTCCATATTAAGGCATACATTGTTGGTATTGTCATACCAACTACACTTGCAAGGTAATTAAATCACGCTAAAATAATTTCCATTTACTTGGGGAGAACAACTCTCTTTGTTCATAACTACAAGGAGGGGGAACACCAACTCCCTTTGTTCATTAAATCAGACCATTATGTTTCAAACACCTCTTTATATCACACAATAGTCTAATGCTAGGTCAATTTTACAAATTCCCACGTTTCTCATAATTAAGCACCAATTTTATATCATGGGTTGGGGTTATAATTACTTTAAAAGTCACAAATTTGAGAAATTCACAATTCCCTAGTTCATTCACCATATCTAAGTACCCACAAATTCAAAACCATAATTGTAGCATGTATAATCATATGTAAACTATGGTAAAACATTGTTCAAGAATAAGCATTCAAAACCCCCAACCCTTATTTCAAACCAACATAAACATCTTATGAGCAATACTTTAAAACACATACTTTTACAAAATTAACAATGAAGAAAGAGTAACATGCCTTAAACACCAAGAAATTTGGAGAGAATTCGACCTTTGGGCCCTTAAATGACTAACTTAATAAAACCATAGCTTGACTTGCTTGAGGGAATTTAGGGAGCCTTTAGAGTGTTTGAGAGGTTATTTGATTTGTTTCTGGGTGATAATGACACCCTAATGAGGTTATAAGTCATTAGTTTAAATTTGGATGAGACAGAAAATATCCATAATGCCCTTAACTTAAAATCTAAAAAAGAGTCGCCTTTGACTACGGGTCAACCCTTGACTCATAGCCATTCCTTACGACTTGTCATAAACGTCTTAACCAAGGCAGTACTACTAAGGCACCCTACACTGCTATTATTACAACTCATCCACAAGAGTCATAATAGGACCCTATGACTCATAGGGTCCAGTCATAGTCAACACAGAACCTAAATTGGGACTTACACTAGACACTCTATGATTACACCTAACGACTCATAACCTATCCTTATAGCTCTTAGTGAGCTACTTGTACTTAGAGCAGAATCAAGCCACAAATATTGTAATTTGGTTACGACTTATCCCAATAAGTTGTCAAGACACCTTACGACTCTGGGGGTCCAGTCGTAACCAAGGCTGTTAGTGCAAAACTCCAGGAAATTTCCTAAGGACCGAAAACCTGGGGCGTTATGCTAACCTATTAAAATTAGAAAGGTAATAAGGATAAACTATCCTATTCTCACCGTATTTAGGGACTAAGGAACTATGCCACATACCACTGGCCAATATCTAAATAAAGAGTAAAAGAAGGATATATCATAGTATATAAAGCCAAGGAATACATATATAGTATGAATAAGCAAAAAAAGGGAGAGATATATGGTAATACCATCGCTATATATATATATATAGGTAAAAAAGTCTAACTCTGGATAACAACCTAAGGTAGCCAACATAACCTCTCTCAGAAAACCTAACCAAGTAGGAGAGCTAATACTAACATGATCTCTGTCTATAGTCAAAATATCTAACCACACATACACCATCTATAGTGTAAATTACCATAAAAGGAAAGGAATCAGAATCATACCTCTAGCCTTAATACCTATCCATAATTATCCTACCACGAACTAACCATAATAACAACAATAAAGTAACCTGCTAGTATGGACAAACAATACCTAATCGAAGCCCCATAAACCTGGAAGGTTCAATCAACACACAACATATGACAATCATAGCCTATACCTATCCAACCCCCATAAGGCTGATAGATATAAGCTCCAAACAATACTAGTGATAATTAATGTATATGAATGAATGAATGTAAAATAAATCCATAATACCATAACCGATCCTAGTGAAAAAACGTACTCAGTGTATACACCTCCCCCACCTTGATGGATTACGAAGGCAGAACCTATGATAATTTTTCTTCTTTGACATGATGACTCATGGATAAAGGGGCCTCAGGAATATTCGTATACACTCACTTGGTCTTAATCTAGAATTTCTAATAATTATCATCATTTTCATCAATCTACTTCATTACCAAAAAGATGTGTGCGTGTATATATATATATATATATATATATATATATATATTAAGTACATAGACTTGAACCATGGCTAAATCAGTATAATAGAGTAGAAAGGGTCAGAATCTCTCTCTCAAGAAAAGTAAATAGTAGTGGTAAAAGAATGGCTAAATCATGTACTGAAATCAATCTCGGTCTAATTTTTAAAATATTATTTTTAATTCCAAAATCTCATAAATTATCTATTAATATGGTATGATTCCCCTTAATAAAGAATTTGTTTAGAAGTGAAAATTGGGGATAAATTTCCTTTTTAAAAAATAATAGTAAAATCATGATTTAGTCGGAATCATACCACTAAGTGAGAATAAATGTACTAAATCCTACGTATGCCATCACTAGTATCCAAACAATACAATCATAAGAGGCCGAGCCTATATAGACTAAAGCCATGTCCTTTATAAGAGAATAAATGTACCAAATCCTACGTATGCCATCACCAGTATCCAAATAATACAATCATAAGAGGCCAAGCCTCTATAGACTAAAGCCATGTCCTTTATAAGAGAATAAATGTACCAAATCCTATGTATGCCATCACCAGTATTCAAATAATACAACCATAAGAGACCAAGCCTCTATAGACTAAAGCCATGTCCTTTATAAGGATAAAATTCTCACCTTGAGTCTAACCGGTATCTTAATCACGGCCTCATGCCCAATAGTATATAACTAGCATAATGGTAGAACTATAATTTAGGGAAACTATGATTAACATGCTTATAATTTAGGGTGATAGGCTCTTACTTTTATAACAAGTATTTCATCATAAAAGTCGATTCACTCTTCTACCCTAAACTTATAAATTAGGCTAAGTCACTATATCTTACCCATAATCACATCCTATCATCCTTACCTAGAATGTAATATATATCATACAATATCTCATGAATAAGAGTAGAATAAAGCCTACCTCAATGTCTAATCGCAAGTATTGAGTCATCCATGAATTTCCTGTCTTTGATCCATGATACTAAAATACCATCATATTGTCATAATAATCATCTATACGTCATTAGGAGAAAAACAAGACACATATTATTATGTAAAGGGTTGGGTTAGAATTTAGATCCAGAACAAGCTCGCGGGGCCCGCAAATAAAATTCAAAATTAAATTCATCACGAGGTCCCTCGAAAGACAAAGAATGTATGCTCAAATATTAAGAAAAAATGATGTATAAATTGAGGCACAAATCAGCCCCTAAGGTCTAGGGATTTATAAACCTAATATCTAAGAATTTACCATGAAATGGGATGGAAATTGCCAAGAAAAACAATGGAAAATGACGAAGGAGTGTTAGGCTAGCTTACCTTAGATTCAATTGATGATTTCCTACTCCTTTCTCTATTCAAGATCTTAAAATGGTGAGGAAATAAATGGGAATTTCAAGTGAAGAAGTGGATTTAACAATACCTAGATGTTGCTTAAGCGATCACCTAGTCGTTGACACTAAAACAACTCCTAAACCACTAAAGCAATCTGGAAGTGGTTATGGGCATTGCTAAAGTGGTGCCTAAGCCGCTAAAGCTATGTTATCTTAATGGGACATCTATCTCTTAAGCGTCCCTTGGACAAAAGTCCAAGGCCATTAAAGCAACCCAATATCGATAAAACAATGACCGCTTAAGCGATTGCACTAGCAACCTGAGGCATCAAATTTTCTAAGTTCGAAATGGACTCTAACTAGGTGCTCAGGATTCGTTCAGAACCCAGAGCGTGCAAATAAACTATGATACCATACCAAATCTTACATTCTGTATGTCATGACCCAATTTTTTGAGTCATGATAACACCTACTTTTACTCCACCAGTAGGTAATCTAAATCGTAGCTTGAAATTATAAGTAGTGGGCTAATTAGTGGAAAGTGGCATAAATGTCAAAAAAGAAATAAAGAGAAATATCAACATCCCATGACCTAGTAATGTTGGTACAAGAGCCTTTAATTCAAAAGAATATAAGTACTATCAAGTCAATATACAATAGTCTCAAATATAGAAAGACTAGCAAAACAGAAAAAGGAGAGAAGGTCAACTCCGGATTCGAGAGCTCACTCTATCTCTGAACACTGACCAACATAAATCTCGATGTTAATGGTGGCAACTAGTACTCCAATTTGCACCAAAAAGAAAGTATAGTATGAGTACCAGAGCCATGGGTACTCAATAGGCATTATCGATTGACTGAGTTAAATCATATAAAAACATAATAAAATGGGACATAAATAAGATAAAGTCAAGGTAAGAGGTCAAACATAGAATAATGTCCCAAATACTGTAAATAAATAACTAGAACAATAATATTAAAGATAACATAGCTATCACTACAAAACTGGCCCTCATAAACCAGAAAATGTATAAAGTAAATAACTTAATGCGGGCCCCCATAATCCCAGAGGGTGAAAATAAGGAGAAATAATAACATAAATTATACTAGTAATCGTATCCCAAAACTATAATCGTTGAATCTTCCATACTATAAGACTAGAGAGTCAAACATGTTCCATAACCATCATAAGCAGCCTCTCAATGATGGACTTAAATCTTAACTCTTATCATCATTTGTAGGATTTGAATCAAAACTTATATCATATTTTCTAGACTTGATTCAAAACTCATATCTCGAATAATGCTGGAATCGAATCGGTCTTAATATCATAAATTGCCAAACTCAAATTGAAAATAATATCATCTCCAAACTATCGATCTAGGATAAAGAATTATGTATCTAAACCTCCTCAAGCTCTAAAAGATTAATTTAGATAATGTAACACTTCCATTAAATCTACAAGAAGCCCAAGATGGTTGGAGGGGCCTACTTCTAATGTAATGAATAAATTTTTTGTGAAATATTTATTTATGTGTGATTTGACTTTTTTACCCCTCTCCTTGGTTGCTTTATGGTATTTCTGGAATGCGGATATAATTGGCTCAGTTCTCAATGCATTTTAATGTGATTTGTGCAAGTTTGTAGTTTTTAGAGGTTAAAAAGGCTTATTAGTTGACTCTGGTCAACATTTACTATGCTATGCGTCAGATGGAAAACAAACTACGCTAGCAAATTCAAAATATCAATTTTTGGTTGGTAGCATAGTTGGTGTGGTTTTTTGACTTGTTAACTCATTTCGACCCTCAATTCAGAAAGTTGTAGAATTTGGGTTTGGGATGTCAATTTTGTGAAAATGATGTTTTTAAAAAAATTGATATCTCCATTGAGTTCTTTATATCAAACTTGATAGGGTAGTACAGTTCGTTTGTGTTCTTGAGATTTTGGATAAATCATGAAAACTTAAAATTTTCCCAAGTTCAGTTAGTGTACCACTCTGCTGGTGCAACCACTAAAGCACCATTTTGGCCACTTTAGTAGTAGGTGCTAAAGCTTCACTTGGCCACTTAAGTAGTTGGCTCTAGATGGACAAGTGCATTGTAGCGGTGCCATGTCTGTTCTAGCAGTAGGCGCTAAAACGACCTTTGTCTGCTTTAGCAGATTGGCATGCATTGGTGGGTACTTCACCGCTTTAGCGGTGACCCAAAAAGCTTCCATTTGATCGCTTTATTAGCACCTATTACTCATATGTATAATTTGTTTCTCGACTTTTTCCATCATTTTGGATACTTTGTGCTTGGAATTTTGAGTTTTTGAGCGATTTCTTCTATTTTTGAGCTTGGGTAAGCTCCAAATCCCTATTTAATTTTTTTGTATTTTTGTCATTAAATCTGTTAAAACTTGAATTCAAAAGTGGAATTTAAGGATTTTGGCTTGGAGGCCAAAATTAGTAATTCTTTGATTTAAACCCTAATTCCATCCCATTTTTACTTGGGCTTTCGATTGTGGGTTTCTTTAATCATAAATAATATATTTTTTGGACAAAAAATTTGGTTTTACCCTTTTTTTTTGAAATCCATTTCAAGGGTTATTTTTAATCCTGAATTGAAAACGGGCAATATGGGCATCTTTGACTTCTTTTTGATGAGTACATTACATATTATTATGTTTTAGTTTAGTTTTGAGTTTGCTTGTGAAGGTAACGCTCCACATTGAAGGCTTTCAGACCCAATTTTCTTCATATAAGGTATGTTATGGATTAACTTTATTCAGAGTAGGTTTGTTAGAAACTATTGTTATGAAATCATGCTATGGGTGTGGGAATAGTCATGGAAATGACTTTATTATTGTGTTGTTCCCATGTGGGACCTTGTGTTGTTGTTGTTTTGTGGTTTTGAGGTATTATTTGCTATGTGTGATCGTGTGGGGTCTTATATGAAGTTATTGTCTGGTATTTGTATAATTGATTGTCTTATTCTTGGTGAAAACTATCTAAGTTGGTATCTGTCTTGTATTAAATGGAACATTATTGTATATCTTGCTCTATTAGTTTTTGGACTATATTTGATCATGGATGGTTGGCATATTGAGTGGACTTGTGGCATACATGGTTGGTATATTGGTTGGATTTATAATTCTCATTCTGGATGGTTGTGAGCATTACATCATCATATCATACACATTCATAAAATATTGGTACCACCGTGGAGATGGTTTTACAGATAGAAAATGTGACATCATTAAAAACCCTTTACCGATGAATATGCCGAAGATGAGTTGTGATATTTTTGGTATTAGATATTGGATTGTATATAGATAAGTCATCAATTTGATGACTTTCAAGCACCTTTTGAGCCTAAATTATCATGCTTTTCCATTGATTTGATGTCAATCTCTTACTTAATGCTCATTTATGTAGGTAAAAGATGAAAAGGGAAAATGAGCAAGCCATTTAAGTCAACAAGAGGTCAAATGTTGAGGCAGAAAGTCATTTGCTTAGCCTCCGCTTTGTATCTACTTAAGATCTACTCTCCATCTGCTCAAGCAGATCAAGAGCAAAGTAGTGATTTGTAATTTTTGGTAAATGTAAAATTGAAGCTTAAAAGAGGATTTTATCCCATTTTCAAGATTCATCAATTATCTTTAAATTTTAGAAACAATATTATACTAGTCTTGATTAAAGAATACATGCGAATGATTCCCAAAGAAGAATTAGTGATTTTCCACTTAATATTTATTGAAACTCAAAGCTTGGAACTATATTCTCTTTATTTCTCATGGATGAAATCAATGATAATTTTGGTATATGTCTAGCCTTTTTGTCTATGAGTAGCTAATTCTAAATATTGGGGTAATGCTTGAATAGGTTGTGGCTAATGCCTAGGTCTTAGCTATTTATCCTCCTAATTAGTTATTTGTGATGAGTGTTATATTTATTCCATGATTTAATTAAGAGTTGGGGGTTGCAAACCCCAATCACCCTTGAACCCGTGTCACCCTTGAAAGAAGGGATATGGGTGAGGAATAAATACAACCAATAACTTGAATTATTTCATTTAATGCATATCTTAGACATAAAAATGTCAATTAAGGTAATAGATGAGTAAAATTTTTGCACTTGTGAGGTGTTCGAAATAACCCATTTATGAAATTTGGTGTCGTAATTGAAAGATTGGTATCAATACCTTTAAGTCTAGCCTACCCATAACTCTTAGCTGAATTTAGATAAATTGTCAAGTACCCATACTTGAACCCACACCTAGAATTTCATAACTCCAAGGCCTAATCCTAATTGAATTCACTCTTAGCATCTTTCAATGTCAAGATAGAACTTTAAAAGCAAAGTAATTGTCATTATAAACACGTTCAAACTAATTCCCCCATTTTAAGTTTATGTTCATTTCCTTTACATTATGGGTCACCTTTTAGTAGACTATTAACACTCTTGAGTTTTGAATTTCATGCTTTCACTCCTTGTGGATTCGGCCCCAACCTAAGTTGGGTTATTGTGTTGACACGATCACTTACTCCCATTCAAGAGTGTAATTTGAGCATTATAAAAAATGGCACCATTGCTAGGGAGTGAAGCATAGTTTTTACCCTAGTAGTGTTTTTAGTTACTTGGGTTAGCCTTAGTGTTTTATTTTACATTATTTGGTGTTTTTGTTCTTTAACAGGTGTGTATAGAAGTATACACGATACTATGAGCCAACACGGTAGTAGCCAGGATGGTTAATAGGTATGTTAAGGACGAGGATCACCTCAGTGATGTGGGCTGAGCTAGTTCTATTCGTATTCCACCAGTGGAAGAAAATGGAATGTTTCACGTTACTAGCATGATGCTTCATTTGCTTTAAATAAAAGGGTTATCTGGACGCCAAGCATATGAGGATGGTAATCTACACTTGAAATTTTATATTGATATGTGTTCTCCATTTGATATAGCCACATATCTCAAGAGTCAATCAGGTTGCATCTTTTCCCATTCTCTTTAATGGGAGAAGTAGTCGTATGGTTGTGGTCTTTTCCTAAGGGGTCTATCACTTCATGGGTTAAGCTCACGGAGGCATTTTTTGGAAAGATACTTTCCTCTTTCTCAGATGTTGCAACTAAGGGATGAAATCACCAACTTTTGCCAACTTAATAGTGAACCATTATATGAAGTTTGACAAAGGTTCAATGATAAGATAATGTAACGCCCGAATTATGAGGTTTCAGAGAAAATGCTTCTTTAAATATTCTATAGGGCATTGGACCAATTGAACAAGATGGTAGTTAATAAAGCGGCCAGTGGTTTTCTTGTCAAACTATCTTATGGTATTGCACCGGCTTTGTTAGATCAGGTGACCAAACAAAGTATAGGGTGGCAAACAAGAGATCCCGAGGTGGTCGTGGGGGTTCCCCTACGCATCTTTTGTGAGCTAAGAACAAAATAAAAAGGATAAAGAAAGAAATGCAAATATGGTTAAAGTGATGATGCAACTTGATCTTCTCATTAAGCTTGTGATGGGAGCTCCTCCTAAGGTGATCAATATAGTTGCTTATAAGAGTTATAGAGTTTATGATAATAAGGAAACAAAGGTCCTTGATAAAGAAATTTGATTTTTATTTAACCAAACAGGAGGTTATCGTCCTACCTAACAAAGTCAAGGTGGGAATCAGGTTTGGAAGAAAAGAGATTGTGATAGAGATTGGCGTGATATAGATAGTGATAGGGACTAGGATTTGAGATATAAGGAGAGAGATTATGACCGGTATATACCTCCACATAATAAGCTTACAAATGAAAATGTCCTTGTTCGAATCTTAATGGGTGTTAAGGGGACCAATAAGATGGTGAGAGAGATAAAAGGTGACTTCTCACAACCCAATCAAATGATGACATCTCATTCAACCTCTATCAAGTAACTTGAAACACAATTAGGCCAAATCTTGGCATAACTTAATGCATGACCAAAGGGTGGATTGCCTAGTGACACAATTGTTAATCCTAAAAAAGATACTCACATTATGGCTATTGTTACTAGGAGTGGTTGGACTCTTGGTAAAGATGTTGTTGATCTTGGTGAAGACTCCAATAAAAATTCAAATAATGAATAAGATAATACAAAGAGAAAGAGGCTAGAAAAGTCAAGTGATGACGTTCCAAAGCCTAATGAGACAATTGTTGAACGGCCGAAGGTAGTTGAGGAAAATGTTGAAAGTGAGGAAGCTCCTAAGGTGGTTGATTATGATACTCTAAAAATGGATGGATCTCCAATTGTTCCATTGCCACAAATCAAAATTCCTCCCCTATTCCCACAAAGGCTCAAGAATAAAGATGATAATACCAAGTTCAAGAAGTTTTTTGTGAAATTTAGCAATTTATCGGTGGATATTTCTTTGCTAGAACCCTTACAAGAAATGACCAGGTATGTAAAATTTATGAAGGACTTATTAACAAATAAGAGAGTCATGGATTTTTAAACAATTGAGGTAACCTAAAATTGTAGTGGTATAATGTGTAGCACAATGGTGGTGAAGAAAGAAGACCGGGTATATTTACTATTCCTTGCACTATCGGGGTGTACAAATTTAGAAAAACATTGTGTGATCTTAGGGCAAGTATTAATTTGATGACATTTTTCGTGTTTCGAAAGCTAGTCTTAGACACTCCTACTACTATAAGGCTTCTAATGGCTAATAGTTTAATCAAAAAGCCTGTTGGTGTTTTGTATGATGTTTTGGTAAAAGTTGACTGGTTTATCTTTCCGATCGACTTTATTATTATTGATTGTGAGATTGATCATAAGGTCCAAATCATTCTTGGTAAATCATTATTGGCTACCGAAAGGGCCTTAGCAGATGTGGAATAGATGAAATTTTGGGTGAACAATGAAGAAGTATCCTTTAATGTGTGTAAGTCAATGAAGCAACCGATGGACTTACAAGTGGTGTCGATAATTGATGCGATAAATGATGAATTGACTAACATCATTGAAGTGGATCTTGTGGTTGACCCCTTAGTGGGTGTATTGTGGAACCTTAGGAGTGAAGTGGTTGAAGAATATGATGAAGTGGTTGCTACATTGACGGGTCTTGGATCTTGCACCATAACCCAGTCAAATTAGATCTTGATTTGAAAAAACAAGAGAGTCCACCCGCCAAGCCTTCTATTATTGAACTGCCTCAACTTAAACTTAAGCTATTACCATCTCACCTCCAATATATTTTCTTGGGTTAGGATATTGTTGCGTGTGATCTTTAACCTTGTAAAGTGAATGCCTTGATATCAATTGTGAAAAAGTTTATTTGTGTTATTGGGTGGACTATAACGGACATTATAGGCATTGCTCCCAGAATTTGCTCTCATAAAATCAAGTGAAATGTTGATCATCTTCCTCGTGTGGAACACCAAAGGAGACTCAATCAACCGATGGAAGAGGTGGTCAAGAAGGAAATCATTAAGTGGCCGGCTTAACGCGAAAATTGTCTACCTAATTTCAAATAGTACATGGGTAAGTCTGGTCTAATATGTTCCCAAGAAGAGAGAGGCATGATAGTTATCCTGAATAAGAATAATGATCTGGTACATATACATTCGATCACGGGTTGGAGAGTGTTTTTTGGATCAAATGTTGGATAAACTAGCCGGTCGGGGTTGGTATTATTTCCTCGATGGATACTCGGGGTACAATTAAATTTTCATCGCACCGAAAGATCAAGAAAAGACCACTTTCATTTTTCCTTATGAAATATTTGCTTTCAAACACATGCCCTTAGTGCTATGCAATGCACCAACATATTACAATAATGCATGTTGTCTATTTTCTTAGATATAGCAGAGGACACCATGGAGGTTTTCATGGATGACTTCTCTATAGTTGAGGATTCATTTGAGTCTTGCCTTGATTTAAAGTAAAGTCCTTCAATGATATATGGACACTAATTTTTTTGGAATTGGGAAAAATGACACTTTATGGTCAAGGAAGACATTATTATAGGCCACAAAATCTTAGGAAAAGGCATACAATTGGGTTAAGCAAAAGTCGAGGTAATTTCTAAGTGACCCCAACCTATCTTCGTGAAGGATGTTAGAAGTTCTCTTGGTCACGCCGGATTCTATCGGCATTTCATCAAGAATTTCTCGAAGATTGATCACCCTTTGTGCAAGCTTCTTAAAAAAGAGGTAAAATTTGAATTTGATGGTGATTGTGTAAAGGCTTTTAATTGTCTCAAGGAACTCCTTATGTCGGCTCCTATCATAGTAGCTCTGAATTGGTTATTGCCCTTTGAATTAATGTATGATGCAAGTGGTGTTACTCTAGGTGTGTTATTGGGCTAAAGAAAAGAGAAGTTGTTCCACCCTATTTTCTATGCAAGCAAGACACTGAATGATGCTCAATATAATTATACGATTACGAAACAAGAGTTGTTAGCATTGGTGTATGCTTTTGAAAAATTTAGGCATGAAAGTGGTTGTGCACACAGACCATGCTGCTCTTAGATATCTCATGTCAAAGAAAGAGGCAAAACCTTGGTTGATTAGGTAAATATTGCTCTTGTAAGAGTTTGATTTTGAAGTGAAGAATCAAAAGGGGTGTGAAAATCAAGTAGTCCACTACCTTTCCTATCTCGAATCCAATTAGGAGAGCTTGGGTGAGACTAATATTTATGATACCTTCCCCAATGAGATAGTTATGTCACTTTCAGAAGCACCGTGGTATGTGGATTATGCTAATAATATTATGAGCGATATGCTTCCCGACGAGCACAATTATTATCAAAAGAAATGGTTCCTATTTGATATAAAAAAGTATTTTTGGGATGAACCATTCTTTTTTAGGGAGTATGCGTATGGTGTGATTCGGTGGTGTGTCATGGAGACAGAAATAAGAGATATTCTTGAGGCTTGTCACTCTTTCCAGTTCGGTGATGATCATGGTGGGATCCGGACAGCCACAAAGGTTCTTCAAAGTAGATACTATTGGCCTACCCTTCATAGAGATACTTATGAGTTGGTCAAAACATGTCCTCAATGCCAAATGCAAGGTGGTGTTTCAAGGACAAATGAGATGTCTCTTAAGCCCAATCTCGAGGTTGAACCATTCGATGTATGGGGATCGACTTTATGGGTCCCTTTATGAGCTCATATGGTCATAAATATATCTTGGTAGCCGTTGATTTTGTCTTTAAGTGGGTTGAGGCTATTTCTTTACCAAAAAAATAAAGCAAGAGTGTTACCTCCTTCTTGAAAAAGTACATCTTTACAAGGTTTGGGACTCTACAGGCAATTATTAGTGATGGCGGCTCTCATTTTTGTAATCGAGTGTTCGATGCGTTGCTTGATAAGTATGGGATGAAGCATAAGGTTGCTACTCCATATCATCCCCAAACTAGTGGTCAAGTTGAAATGTCAAACTGTGAAATCAAGTCCATCTTTGAGAAAATCATGAATATTGTCCATACAAACTAGGAAAGACAACTCGATGATGCCCTTTGGGCATATAGAATGGCCTACAATACTCCTATTGGTATGTCTCCATACCAATTGGTATTTGGAAAGGCTTGTCACTGACTTATTGATTTGGAGCATAAGGTCTTATGGATTTTAGAAAGTTGAATATGGATTAGGAGGACGCCTCAAAATCAAGAGCGAATCGACTTATTAAATGAAAAAGTTTCAATTCAAATCATATGAGAGCTCTATGTTATACAAAGAAAAGATGAAGAAGTAGTGTGATGCTAACATATAAAAGTGAGAGTTTCATGTGGGTGATGATGTATTCCTCTTCAATTCTAGATTGAAACTCTTTATGGGGAAGCTTAGAATGAAGTGGTTGGACCCATTCATGATCTCAATTATTTATCCTAGTGGAGCTATTGAGTTGGAAGATCATGGGAAGAATAAATTTATGGTTAATAGAAAAATATTTAAGCACTACCATATGGGTGGATTCAGAGTGGCTAAGGTTGCATCACTTTGCTTCAAAGATACAAAATGAAGATCAAGTGATATCGAGCCGTGATTATAACTAAGGTGCTTCTTGGGAAGCAACCCAAGGTTTATTTCTTGATTTTTTAATGTTTTTATTCTAATTTTAGCTTAAATTTTGGTTGTTGGAGGTAATATCACAAAATTGGAGTGCAAGAAGGTAGGTTCAAAGGCTTGAAACTAAGCCCCAAACCAAGAATTTTGTGCATAAAATCAGGTGCCAAGCTGTAGCGACCTACGCTGGACCTGCTTGAGCAGGCCAACTGTAGGGACAAATCATATAGAACGTATATGACCTAAATTTTAGGCAAATAAACTGAAGCATATTTCCTAGACCTGCGCTGGACTTGCTGCAGTAGTCTAGGCGCAGACGGGATGCAAGGTAGGCTGGTCCATTTTGCCGCGACCTGCACTGGACCTGCTTGAGCAAGCCAGCCTCTGGTGAGGAGCACTTGGCATGCAAGTTGATTTAAAATAGTTGTGATTTTATAGCGGGTCAAATTTTGTTGGGTTGACTCGATACAGTTAGCCCAAAGACACTTCAAACACTGAAAAATAAACCTGACCAAAGGCTTTAATACTTCAAATTTCATTCCAGTTTTCTCCCAACGGATCCTTTCTTCCAAACTCAACATTCTCTCTTTCTTTAAAAAAAATTGACTAACAAGAATTGAGATAATTTTTTTGGACTTGTATTTCATTTCTCTCTCTCTTAAAGCAAGTTAAAGGTATGCCCTTTTATGGTTTCACTTTTGTATTCTCTTAAAAATAGAAATAGTGCTTCATACCTCATGATAATTGGTCATTTGAATTTTGTTTATGTGAGCTTTTTAGGATGATTTATATTTGCTGGAGTCACTATGTTGGCATGGATGCCTTGTTTCACTTGTTTGATTAATGATACTCTCTTAAATGAAGCTAGCGCAACATGTGTTTGACAAAATATCCATTAAACCTTTATTGCTTGACTTATGTGGTGGGTGGCACAATTAGAATAGTATGACCACCTTGAATGTGTTTGGAGATGATTTAGTGATATAAGCTTGCTCATTTGTGCTTCTATTCTCATTCTCCAATCGCTTAATTAGCATGCATACCATGTGTTTGATAAAATGACAATAAGAGGTGAATGCTTTGTATGCTTATAATGGTCAATGTGATCTTCCTTAGGGCCTAATGTGGTCAATTTTTATACATCACTTTGAGTCCAATTGGTCCTAAAAATTGAATAACCGGCAATCATTGGTTGAGGGAGTTTGTTAAGAAATATGGCATCCATGGTTTTGTTGGTCACTATGCTTAATCGGGAGATATGAATGCTTGCCTTGACCTATGATAGATTGGGTGAAGTCATTCTTAAGGGTATTGGGTCATTCTTGTTTCCATTAGAGGTTATGGATGCTCTATGAGCTTGTATGGTGAAATGAGAAGAATATGAAACTATATAAAGCCCAAATGGTTAAGTATTGTAATTAATGAATCCCATGAGCTCTAATGATGAAGTTACCTTGAATCCATCAAAAATAATTTTTTCTTTTGTTTTCTTTTTTAACATACAAAATTCCAAAACATGTTTTACCGTTTACGTTTTGTTTTGGTTTTGTTTTGTTTCTTTCTCATAGGTATGTCTCCAAGGAAGAACTTGCCATAATAAGCTAGGAAGGGTACTGCCCTGGATAAAGGAAATGCAAAAGCTACTTCTGCAAAGGGAAAAGAATCGGTCTCCAAAGGTATTTCGAATGTCCCAAAGGTCCAATCAACCATTGATCGTACATGGGAGATTGGAAAGAAAGTGAATCAAATTAGATTTAGTGTAGAAGGTGTGAAAGAGTTAAATGATGACTGGGTAACCACTCGGGACTTCAATCTTAAGAAGGTCTTTAGCATGAAGGGAGCTGACAACCATTAACCCAGAATCATTGACGAGGTTAAAAAATGAGTGTGGGAGTTTTTCACAGATATGACACCTTCTTCTCACCCACTATGCTATTTCCCAGATATTGTCTAGGAATTCTATGCTTCCTATGTTATTCAGAATAATGAACAAAAAAACAAAATGCCAATTGCCAAACAAGTTTGTCTCGAAAGTGTACTAGTTCGAGGAGTAGAAGTCCTTTGCACGACTTTTGAAATTAATGGGATCTATTTTGATTATGACTTAGATTACATGGTGGAGTGAAAGAAGAGAATATTTAGATTCCCTCAAAGTTTCCCATGGCTTTCTATGTAATTGCTAAGGGACTTCCTCCATGCGCTAATGGTGTAGGTCAAATCAAGAGGAGAGAACTTTTGGTTCAAGCCAAACATTGGCTTGGAATTGTTGGAAACCATCTACTTCCTTCAATAAATTACCAAGATTTCATGATTTATAGGGCCATCATTGTCAGATGCATCATGGATAAAATCGCTATCAATCCGGGAGAGTTGATAGTGGAGTTAATGAAGTCAAGGTCAAAGCAATCAGGCACTTTATTACTGTTTCTGACACTCATATCTATACTTTTCCTTAAGTTTAAAGTACTACTACTATCTAAGATTGATTGAAGGGTTATATGCACTAGAATCATTGACATCACACATTGCAAGAATGAGAATAACCCTATAAAAATCAAGAGGAAAACTTTAGTTTTAGTAGACTTAGGTGCGAAAGGGTTGTTGAGCTCAGAGGGATGGATGTCCCTCTAAATTCTACACTTGATTTTGAGAGTCATCATTATTCTACTGATAATCCTCCATCACTAAGCACCGCACTACCACCTCGACCTACACAATTGGCACAATCTTCTACTGTGACATTTGGCAAGGTTGCTTTCATGACTTTGGTAAATAATGCTACTCTTATCTAGTTGGTGGCTTACATCCCCCAATTTATTCATTCCTCTATAGAACCTCTACTTTCCTGCCTATCAAAGTTAGAGTAGAGAGTGTCTACATTTAAGGTGAGAGGAGATTGTGAGGGGGTGGAATCTTTGATGGCAGACCTTGATAGTTTGTGGGTGAAGTTTCACTCTGGACAACCTTCTTTCGGTCTTAATGAGATGGAGATTTCTTTTCCATCAAATACTTCTAGACACTCCTCCTATTTAAGTATTTTTTTAGAGAGGGCCAAAAGCACATTAATGAGAAGGACGAGGTTGATCTTATAGAGAGGCTACCTGAGGCTGGACAGGTTGAGCTCACTATGAACCTATCCATGAATAATGAGCATGCATGGATGGTTGGGGCTAGTTCTATCACTCGACATGATGATGAGTTTCCCTTTATAGCAAAATTGACTAGAGGAGCACAGTCTAATGAGGTTCTTATTAAGATAGTACAACCGTTCACCGACATGGACCCGAGCGCCTAGTGTGCCATAGGGACTCTTTACCCTCCTCTACTCTCTTTTATTTTTATGTTGGAGACAATACAATATTTTAGTAGGGGATGGGGAATTTTTATGATTTATTTGATTGTTGGTACCTACTATTTCATTTTATGGAATTTGGTTGGATAAATTATGTAGACATACTCTATTTTATCACTTTGATGTTTGTGTACTCATTACATTTTATTATGTTTATTTACTTTATCCCTTTTGGGGCTTATTTTAATTTAGCCCTCATGGGTCTTGCTTTTTATTATTGACATTGCTTTGGGTTGGCCCTTGTCAGGCATTTGGATAATGATGTCAAATATTGCCCTTTTAGGATTTGTGTCATGAACTTACTATAACTGTGATATCCGATTGTGCACATTGATCTTTATGCCTTTTGTATATACGTGTCCAATAAACTCCAAGGGTTTTCATTAAAACTCGGTTATTTCCTAAGGAGAAATTTTTTATTTTCTCTTTCTTTTGATATTCTGTTTTTATTTTAGTTTAGCTATTTTATCGAACTGAGTTATAATTCACCCATGATGGATGACAAGGTGACATCCTTAGGTGAAGTATCTAGTCATTCTGTTTAACTAGGAAGAAGCAAAAGTTCAAAAGTACTTTCAAATGTCATTAGCAAGGAATGAAATGATTTTGAGAAAAACCAAAAATATAGTTTTCTTTTCTTGAAAAAGAACAAGGATACCTTTGAGCTTTATTTTGAGTGAGACCATTAAATTTAATTTTTGGCTCTCTCTTTACAAGGATGAGTCTTTGACTCGGAGTAACTTATTAAGCTCAAATTGCACAAATTGGTTCGCAGACTAATTTTTTACCCTATGAGTACGATGCCATGTGTGATGAGATTTTTGAAATTTTTTTGTACATACGTGTAGTCTAAAATTGCTCCAAGTGTATTCAAAGCAAAATCCTAGACAATCTTGGTTTGGAGGATGACCCAATGCCATTTTTGAGACATCAAATAGCCAAAATCCCACATTAACATTGTTCCCTAGTTACCCCCTTTGATCCGTTTTGCCCATTTTTCTTTCCTTTTGTAATGATAGCCTTTCTAAAATAACTAATCCCTTTCAAAAATATTTATTTTGTCAATTAACCTCCTTTGATGCATCGCATGATTCTAAGTAATGAAATATAGGCGAAAGCCTAAGTTTGGGGGGTATGTGTAGCTGGGAGAATAATGTAAAAGTGGTTCAAACTCCAAGTTTTGGGGGATGAATGTGATGTGCTAAGGTGAGCCAAGAAAGGTATACGTGAGGTGGTCAAATCATGTTCTTAATAGACAAGAGACATATTTGATGGTAAAGTTGTATAGCCTAGCCCATTGAATGTGAAGAGAAATGAGAAATGGGGGGTATGGAGGGCTAAGAAGAGTTTAAATTTAGAAAGTCTCTTGAAAAAGTCAAAGAAATGAATAAAGAAAATGGTGGCGTTGAATTGTTTAGTAAATGCTAATCAAAATATTAGGGAAATATGGGAATAATTTGAAGGAGAATAAGGTGGATAGTTTGAAAATTTTAGGTAGAAGAAGCTGAGCAATTACATTGAAAGAGGTATTTTAGTCACTTTATCCATATATTATTTCTTACACCTTAAACCTTCATCTTGACCCACAAGACCTTGGTGATTCCAAACTAATTATACATTAGTGGTGAAAAACACAAAAGGCAAGCCTATGGTTCTACTCATTGTACTGGAATTTCTTTGAGAGAGTGAGTGTGAATTCTATCATTATTTGAGCTTTTTTAGGAATTTAAATGTTTTGTGTGCGTGGTCGGTACTTTTGGGTAGAGGGTAGAGTCTTACTATCGGTTTGGGTAAATGGGTGAGGTAAGTTGCATTGTGAAGATTGAGATAACCTTTGAGGATTTTGTGCCTCCTCTTAAGATGCTTTGTTGATTTGGAAGGTTCAGTTTATATAAACTTGCATCCTTTCTTCATAAATATGTCCTTATTGAAAAGTTTTGGTTTACTTGTTGCCATGAAATGTTTGGAAAGTCTTTGTAGAGCTTTGTTATCTTATTCCTTTAGTATAGCTTTATTTTGGGTGGATTTGAGTTAAATATCCTATATCATTAAATTATTCTCATTTGCTTGAGTACATGCAATATATTAAGTTTGGGGGGGGGTTGATAAGTCATCAATTTGATGACTTTCTTGTACCTTTGAGCCTAAATTATCATTCTTTTTCATTGATTTGATGTCAATCTCTTACTTAATGCTTATTTATGTAGGTAAAAGTTGAAAAAGGAAAGATAAGAAAGCCATGCAAGTCAACAAGAGGTAAAATGTGGAGGAAAAATTCATCTGCTTTGCATCTGCTTTCCATGTGCTTCGAATCTACTCTCAAGCTGTTTTCCACCAGCTCTTCATCTACTATGGATTTTCTCAAGCAGATTAAGAGAAAGGTGACAATTTTGTATTTTTTGGAAAATGTATAATTAGAGCTTAAAAGAGGGTTTTTAGCTTATTTTCAAGATTCATCACTTATATTTTCATTTTAGAAATAATATTGTACTAGTCTTGAGTGAAGAATACATGTGAGTGATTCCCAAAGAAGAATTAGTGATTTTCTATTTAAGATTTTGGAACTACATTCTCTTTATTTCTCATGGATGAAATCAATGATAATTTTGGTATATCTCTACCCTTTTTGTCTATGAGTAGCTAATTCTAAATCTTGGGGTTATGCTTGAATAGATTGCGGTTAATGCGTGGGTGTTAGCTATTTATCCTCCTAATTAGTTATTTGTGATGTGTGTTGCATTTATTCCATGATTTAATTAAGAGTTATTGGTTGCAAACCCTAATCACCCTTGAACCCATGCCATCCTTGAAAGAGAGGATATGGGTGAGGAATAAATTCAACCAATAACTTGAATCATTTCATTTAATGACATCTCTTAGACATAAGGATTTCAATTGATGAAATAGATGTGTAAAATTGTTACACTTGTGAGGTGTTCTAAAGAAACCATTTGTGAAATTTGGTGTTGTAATTGAAAAATTGGCATCAATATATTTAAGTCTAGCCCACCCATTACTCTTAGCTGAATTTGAATTAATTGTCAAGTACCTGTGCTTGAACACACGCCTAAAATTGCATAACCACAAGGCCTATCCTCATTTGAATTCACTCTTAGCAGTTTTCAACATCAAGATAGCACTCTAAAAGTAAAGTAATTGTCATTCCGAAAAAGGTACGAATATACCCCTGAACTTTGATAAATAGTACTGATATACCCCCAGTCATACTTTACGTATAAATATACCCTTGCCATTAATTAAAAGGTATATATACCCTTGAACTTTGATAAATGGTACAAATATACCCTTCGACATACTTTAGGTACAAATATACCCTTGTATTAATGAAAAGGTACATATATACCCTTCTCACTAATGGCAGGACACATGTCACAATCCTGTTTATTTGGCCTTTTTAAATTTAATTTATCACAACCTCATCTTAAAATAATTCTAATTTAACTCATAACCCGATCCAAATAATAACCCAAACCCAACCCGATCTAATAGAAAGATAAAGAGAGAAAAAGAGAAATAGAAAGAGAAAATGAATACGTATGAATAGAGATGCATCTTAGAGGTTCTATTAGATGGGGTCGGGTTTGTGTTTTGAATTGGTTTATGGGTTAAATTTGAACTATTTTCAGGTAGGGTGAGGTTAAATTAAATTAAAAAGGGCAAATGAACAAGATTGTGGCACCTGTCCTACTGTTAGTGAGAAGGGTATATTTGTACCTTTTTATTAACGGCACGAGTATATTTGTACCTAAAGTATGACAGAGGATATACTTGTACCATTTATCAAAGTTCAGGGATATATACGTACCTTTTCATTAACAACAAGGGTATATTTGTACCTAAAGTATGACGGAGGGTAAATCTATGATATTTATAAAAGTTCAGGGGAATATACACATATTTTCATTAATGACAAAGGTAAATTTGTACCTAAAGTATGACAGAGGGTATATTTGTAGCATTTATCAAAGTTCAGGGGTATATTCATACCTTTTCCCTTGTCATTATAAACAGGTTCAAACTAATTCCCCCATTTTACAATTATGTTATTTTTCTTCACATTACAAATCGCTTTTTAGTAGACTATCAACCTTCTTGAATTTTGAATTCCATGCTTTAACTCCTTGTGGATTCGACCCCAACCTAAGTTGGGTTATTGTACTAACAATGATCGCTTACAACCATTCAAGAGTGTAATTTGAGCATTATCATATATGGGTTGATGAACCCCATAGGTCCCACCTCGCGTGCACAACTCGGTAGGTGTATACAAAAGTTGTGTGACAACCTCGTGCATCGCATCATCATCATTATTATCTTTATTGAATTTCATACATTGTGTACATTCTATGAATTATTTTTGTTCTTGATATGATATCGATCTATTTATGTCTCTTTCTTGTTCTTATATTTTGTATATATGTATATTGTAGAGTCGTTAGTGGAGATGGTGTGAGCTACCGATTGGGAAATTTTCTAATTCCAGGTGATGTGTCCATAGTGTGTATTTTATATACTTTATTTTCTACTTTTATGAGTCAACCTATGATACCTACTCAGTACAAGTGGATCATACTCACCTCTATTGTGCCCTTTCAGTACAGATCCATGTTTGAGTGCCTACGGTAGCTAATTTAAGTGGTGACCTGAGTATTTTTGAGGTAGCGGTCGATCTATGCTTCTAGATTTGATCTACTACCTCTTCTTGTTTAGTTTATGTCTTACTTCTGTATTCGGAGACAAATTATGATCTTTTGGACTATCAATTATAGATTTTCACTTCGAGGTGTATTTAGTTGGATCTTACACTATGACACTGGATTTTGGAAGACATATGGAATCTTTATTATGTTATTTCCATTGTTATTATATATGTGTGGTTCAGTTTTGTTCTAGAAGATTTACCTTGGGTTTTGGTATTATGTCCTTATTTATATTAGTTTTTAGGTGATAGGCTTATTTGTCATGGATTGTCGTGACAAGTGCCATTATGACCCTTAATTTTTTGTCATGACAAATTGTTATTAGAGCCAGGTTCATTGGTCTCATCAATGTATGAACAAGGTTTTAGTAGAGTCTCGTATATCAATACATAGACGTTTGTATCTTCAAGAGGCTATAAGATATCTTTAGGAAAATTCCCCTATTTCATTTTATATCGTGCAGATTTTTCCATACCTTGTATTATAAATTAAGTTTCACTCTTTTCTATGAGATATTGAGGACTAGATCTCGTAAGGGTAAGTTGCGACTCGTAGATGGTATCAAGGTAGAGGGCGAGCACGAGGATATTACCCATCCAAAAATAATACTAGGGGACTCTTCCTTGAGCCTTTAGTTGAGCATGTTATAGATATAGGGCCCACTATAGTACCACAAAGTTTCTTTACCCCAATCTTAGAGGGGTTACTGATTCCTCTATTGAAGTGTTTCAAGGGTGCTTCTTTGAGTTCACCTAGTGTTCCTCCAGCTTCAAGTATTGTAACTCTGTTTGTGCCAGAGACTGCCTATGATGTTTCTCTAGTTTTGAGTGTGGATCCTCCAATAGTACTGACATCAACTTATAGTACTCCACAGACTATGAGTATTATTCCCCCTTCATTATTGATATCCGTTTATAGTATTCTTAGATTAAAGGTTCAACCTTCATCTATCTTACCTCCTTATATAGGATTTAATCCATCCAGATTCACTATGCCTCCTATTATTATGAGTATAGTCATGTCTTTTGAGGATCAGGAGATGTTTGAGAAATTCACTCATTTGGGTTTGCCTAGGTTCAGTGGTGTTGTAGGCGAGGACGCCTATGGGTTCTTGACTAATTATTGTGAGAAGTTGCATAACCTTGGATCACTTAAGCTGCATGGTGTTTCTTACACTACTTACTAGTTTAAAGATCTAACCAGGGATTGGTAGAGGTCACTCGTTAGTTATAGACCTCTTAGATCGCTAGAGATGACTTGGTATTAGTTTGTTGAGGCCTTTTTTAACAAATTTGTGCCTTTTAGTAGAAGGGATCAAATGAGAGATAAGTTTGATCACTTGGAGAAGGTATCTATGACTATTTCAATTAATGAGGCACATTTTCATGCCTTGTCAAGATATTTTTATGCCAGTATTGCCATCAAGCCTTAGAAGATTCAGAAGTTTGTGAAGGGGTTGGATATTCTTGCTTCTTCTTGCTACTGCCCAGATGGTAGTGTTAGAGGCATCATTTTAGGGTATAGTGAATCATACTAAGATGATTGAGTTTATTTTTTGAGCATCTAGTGTAACGCCCCAAAAATGAGTCTCAGGACGCTACACGATGCTCCGGACTACAAATAGTTCCAAGCTAACCTTGAAAGCCTGCTACTCATTCTGATGACTCAAATAAAAGTAATATAAGCATGTGGTACACTAAAATACTGAAATACTATCTAAAATGAACTAGTTTAACTACATAAAATGTCTGAAAGTACTTGACTAAGAAAAAATTTGAAGAACTAACACAGAAAACTGCAATGTATCTAATAGTTGGACAAGTCTCTAATGCTACTACTAGAGAGTTACTGGGATAGACCCCCAGCTGAATCGAACTGTCTGACATAACTGAATAAACTAAACTGGAAAACTAGAAATCTGAATAATTGGGTCCCCGAACTATGAGGACTCACCACTGCTAGGATGTAGATAGAGATGCTCACGGTCAATCACATTGCTGGAATTGAGCACCTGAACCTACATTATGAGAAAATGTAGCACATAGATATATATGTGGATCAATAATTTTGAAATGTACTGAGCATGTGGGGGTGAATGCATGAGTAGAAATAATATCTCAATGTTATCAAAATCCATAAAATATACATGCTAAATGTAAATGACTCATATAAGCTGGAATATCTAAAAACTGAAAAAAAATCATAACCAAGGATAGCAAAACATACTTCATAAATCTAGTGAGTCATAACATTTTGTCTTGAAAGTTGTACTTTTACTCTTTCTGCTAGTGAAATATGTAGGACTGAAGTCATTCTATTTTCAAATAATTTAAGCTAAGTGCAAAGGGGCTCACCATTGTATCTGTAAACTAAAAGATAAAATCTCATAGCTAATGACTTACGCAAAACAATATCTGATTAAAGTTGTGAGCCTTTACACTTAGTTTCTAAAAACTTTTCTGTTGTTCTTTTCTATTACAATTACTCTGTTCTTTAGGAAATTCTATTGAAAATTGTCCTATAAAGTTTTGCTAATAGGGAGGTTCTTCTAACCGATGTACACTATGTGAGCTATCATAGTGTCCAACGTCTAGTTCTCTTATGGAAAAACCTCACGTTGGGGAGAGATGTTATACTTTTGCCAAGGAGTATAACCTAATCTAAGTGATCAGAATCTGTATTTGTATCCATATACAAATGGAATATAATCTGAATTTGTACCTACGTTGGCTCGTAGTTCTGGGAAAGTAGGATACGTTAAACCCACACTTCCCGCTATGTGCTAAATACTACTCCCTTTAATCTGTATGCTCATTTTGTAGGAAATCCACTTTAAAACTAGCATAAGGGTTTACAATGAAAACCAGTTATGCATCTATTTACTTTAAACTATAATCAAAACTGTGATCATAACTGTAATAAAAATGTAAAGTGGATTCCATATCTTAACTGAGGATTAAAAGATCAAATCTTTTCTGAAAAATCTGAATGTAAACTAATCATGTGATGCTTAAAGGCATCATCTTCTTGAAATATCAATACTCATACTTAGGGCTTAAAACCCATGATCAAACTCATGTCAAATTATCATAAAGTAATGCTCAATAATCAAAATCTTAAAATTCTTGCATAATTCTAGTCAAGATAGTGAAATTTAATTTTCAATGTTTATAAAATCATCTCACACGCATAAACATGCAAAAGTAGAGGGGCAATTCATCATTTATCTACTTGAAACATTAACACCTTCAAATAATGATAATTGGGTATGAACCCTAAACTGTAATCATATAAATTCATATAAACTCAACTTTGAAAACTAGATTTTTGGGCACAAGGATGAAATAGGATCCTTGTTCATAACCCCACATACCTTGCTTGATGAATTGAATGTAAAATCTTGAACCTTTGACTCTCTAATAGTGTTCTTGAAGCTTCTTCATAAAGTTCTTAAACGTGAAACTTTGGATTATAAGCTTTCTTGGAGTAGGAGTTATGGGATTGTTCTTGATTCTTGGTGCTAGGGTTTTGTTCTTGGAGAAGAAAAAGATGAATAATGAAGCATCTATGCTATTTGGGGCTAAATTTGTGTGTTTTGGGCGGATTTGGTGAGGGTAAATGAATTAAATACCCCCTATAACCCGTTATTTAACACACAAAAACTAGGCCGCAATGCGATTAGTGACGTGTCATGTCATCTACATCAACGCGACCATCGATGTGACGTAGTGATATCGCGTTGGGTTTTGTTTTGGCCAACCAAACATGCCCTAATCCTTCTCCAAAAATTCTAAAACTCACCCCAGAGGTACTATGGACTAGTTTGATCATGAAACAACATAAAAATTTACATTCCAAGGTCTAAAAGGCCGAGAATAAAGTTGTTAAAGTTTAGATAGAGGCCAAAAGTGAGACTAAGTCATCAACACTTAGCTAAAATTTCAGGTCCTAAGTCTTTAATGTGCCTCTTTTGAGTTGAATTGAACTAGAAAAAATATGCGGTATTACACTTAGGGAGGCGCTAAGAGGGTATGCCATCAGGGCAAGTTTAGAGGTCATACTTCTTGAGGTAGAGATTCTAGAGGCCTTTATTGGTATTATGATAGATCAAAGCAATCCACCTTTGTAACGCCCCGAGATCCCATCCCAAGATGTCACACGGTGCTTTGGACCCAAAGGACCACAAGCTAACCCTTTACTAATATCTATACCTGTACACTGCATAATATATGAAATAAATGCGGAATCTGGCCATAAGGTTCAACACATCTATACATACGCAAAACTGAAACCTGATTATTAATACATCCGTCATCTTCCTGAAAAACCTCTAAACTATATGAACTATGGAGTTGATGGGACAAGTCCCCAACTAACTCCGTCAACTAAAAATAACAAAAATATGATACAAATAATAGTAAACTAAAACTCGTTCTCCAAAGAAGAGGACTCACTGCTACTGCTCTACTGCTACTAACTGGGACTGACCTGGTGAAGGAACTCTGGGTCTTGTGCCTCTAAACCTATGGTGCCAAATAAAACACCATAGCGCAAATGCGTCAGTACAGAAATGTATTAAGTATGTAGATATGGTAGGCTAATGCAAGGGCTCATACATGCATAATATCTAAACTGAATAATCATGAAAATATCACACGAGAACACATACATGAATGCACAGACCATAAACACAATCATCACAACTCTATGTACTGAAACTCGAATACCACTTTACTACAGACTGAACTCACTACTGACACTAAGATACCAAATCACTGACTCATCTGATAATGAGAACTGAGGATCTGGATGTACTTACATCAAGGACTGAATTCTGAGCTTTACTGCTCTCGACTGACAGGATTAGAGATCAACCTTTCTAACGGATGATATTCAAAAACTATTATCAATGATAAGAAATATGATTATATCCAAATCTGACAGCAAGGATACTCAATAGAATCTGAGACTGTGAATCAAACCTGTCTGGCGGCATATCTCTAAATATGATATCAAATAATTGTATACGCGACCAAGCTTATCTGTCAAGATGGTCCATGAATCAATAAAACTATCTGAGTTCCTTATAATGATAGATGATTGTATCTGACAGTCCTTATTTCTGAAGATTAATACTAAAACTGAAACTGTGAGAAGTAGTTACTTAACCGATATGCCCCGACCTACCACAGGTGGGGTCTAACCTGTAACCCTAGCTGAAAGGGTGTCAATACCGTGCTATGGGTAAATACCTCTCTCTGGTCAATTCTCTCTGATGAATGACCCTACCAGGCAGTTGACCTAAGGCAATATAATAGTCAAATACTCTCTCTCTTGAGGTGATAGCCTTTTCTGGTGGTGACTTCTGTATCCTGCGCTGGCTACGCAATTCTGGAGTTCATAAATTGCTACTAATGACTTTGGACTCTCTCTATCTCACTGAAGGGAGGAGTCGTCATCCCTTCCCTCGCTCGGTGCTAGTTTCTACTCCCAACTAAAAGAAACTAAATTCTTAACTGAAAGCAACTGAACTAAATCTGATACTGATCATGTTTTTCAAAGGATAAGAATGAACAAGGTAAAATCACTTAATTCCGTATCTGCCGGAAATAGTATTGAATCATGGTACCTGACTGATGATACATAGCTTGAATAAATTACTCTAATCACTTCTGAGATAAGAATTGAATCACTTGAATACTATTAGATCTGAACTGACTACAAGACTAAGGCTAGATTACTAGCGATACAGAGATTACAGAGATAACTGAGATTACAGAAATTACTGACTTTTCTTGAGTTCTGTAATTATCTGAGGATGCAGAGTTCTATAGTTCACTGAGTTATGAGAATCATGGCTCGATTGGAATTATCGAGAAACTCACACGGGCTCTAGACAATAGCTCTATTGTCGGGTATAAATACCCCCAGGACTCGATAGCATAAAAGTAAAGCATAATTATTCATTCATCATCACGATCATTCAAGACATCACCTCAAGCATTTAATGATCACAAACATCTTATTCATCATCACAATCGCCAAGGGGTCACTTTAAGCATCTCGAAAACATAATCATATAATAACGTAAGGGAAATATGCTACTATATTGTACTCCATCCAACAAGATTTTACCTCAACTATTTCATACCTATATCAATCTTGACATGTATGTGGACATCACATGATTCGGGGAAACTTCATACTATCACGTCACAACTTACTTGCTAACCACTTGGAATGTATTAAAAACTTAGCATACATCAAAGAGCACATAATTGAGGAATTTACTACTATCACATCTTCACTTGTTCACTAAAGGCCTTCAACAAATACTAGTCATACACGGGTCCACACGTATTTGGGGATTTCCAACTATCATGGAATAATTTATCCACTTGGCCATTTTATCAAACACTAGGCATGCATAGACTAGCTCATACTTTGGGATTTCCTATTCAACATACTATAATATCCTTTATGTTTCACCTAAGCTTTTCATCAAACCTATGGGGGACATGCTCCGCTCATTCAACTATTTCTACACCCAAATATCATGAACACATCACATAGAAAGCAACATAAGGATAATTCATCATAAATATCACATGAATTCCACCTACTAGAATTAAGGCTTATGAATCTTGTAAACAAATACGAATCAAAACTCAACAACACATTGAACATCAATTTCAACTCATACAAATCATTAACAACTCATAAACATAAAAATCTTTGATTTTTGAAAAGAGTTCTTGAGCTTCTTGGATGAAAGGGACCCAAGAATTAATATTACATACCTTGGGGAAACTTCTTTCTTGAAGGTTCTTGGAGAGATTCTTGATTTCTCTTGATCTCTCTTGATTTTTCTTGAAGAAGAAATAAGGGTTTTGATCTTGGAAATAAATCCTAATTTGATGTTTTGGATGAATGAGAAGTTATGTGCCTTGATTTGGGGTGATTGGGCGTTAAATAGGGTGAAAAATGACCCAAAAATATCTTTAAAACGGTGTTCAGTGCTGTCTTGGATAAATCTAACGGTCAGAGTGACGGACCATCACTCTGGTGACTAACCATCATTTTCACCATCATTTTGGTCCATAAAAGGGCCTTACTGCTTCAGTTTTGACGGCCAAAGTGATGGGCCGTCACTGACTTGACGGTCCGTCAGTTTGTCCATCACTCCTTGACAACTAGATAGCTCTCGGTAAAATGGCCATAACTTCTTACTCTGATATTGGATTTTGGAGAAATTGATATCATTGGAAATATAATTCAATTATATATCTATTGGTAGGTCATGAGATCAAAAATTCTTTGTATAATGGGAGATATTATTGTTTGAAGTTGACTATGGCAATGTCCTTCTCAATAATTCAATAGGTAAGGGATGTTTTGATTTGTCTAATAGCTAGGATGTATTTAATGCCTTAATACACATCAAACTTGATCATAAAACTAAAAAATAACTAAGATTTATTTATCATGAGCTTTAATCATGGTTCTACTATCGGTTGGGGTTCTCAGGGTATTACAGCCTTGCAGAGTTCAAATAGTGGGTTTTTCAGTTTAGTAGCTTTAGGTGGTCATTCTAGCTCAACCGTACCTCCCCTTATTAAGTTGGGCCATAGAGTGTTCTTTGTGTATGGTGAGGCTTGTCATTTGGCCAAGGATTATTCCCATTATATTTTCAGGCCTACTTCTATATCAACGATAAGAGGTAAGGGTTTTACTAGAGGTGTGTGAGGCAAAAGTAGTAGTAACTATTATGGTAATTGCGTGGATAATTAGTCAGGTGGTGGTTATGGATAGTGCTATGCTATACCCTCCAGACTAGAGATAGAGGCTTCTGACACTGTCATCACAAGTATCATCCTTATTTGTCTCAGATCTTTATTTGTGTTATGTGATCTGGGAATAACTTTTTCATATGTGTCTAAATATTTTTCTTTGGATTTTGATTCTGCTTGTGAGCCTTTTTCCATGCCTATTAGTGTATCTACCCCCATAGGAGATACTTTAGTGGTGGATCAGGTATACCGATCTTATGTTGTGCCCTTTATTGGGCATGTCGATTTTATTATTCTAGATATGATATATTTTGATGTCATTTTGGGCATAGATTGGTTAGTTCTTTATCATGTTGTCCTAGACTATTATGCTAAGACCATGACCTTAGCTTTGCTAGGTGTATCGGGGGCAGCTTTGAAGGGTGTGTTTCATTCAAGTACGAAGAGAGTCATATCTTTTCTTCAGGCTCATCGCTTGGTTGAGAGGGGATATTTATCTTATTTAGCCTATATTTATGATAATAGTGTTGCTTCACTGCCTACTCTAGATTTTGTTCATATTGTCCATGAGTTCATGGATGTTTTCCCTACATACTTGTCTAGTATAGCTCCAGATCATGATATTAAATTCACTATTGATATTGAACCGGGCACCAAGACTATTTCTATTTATCTTTATTGGAAGGACCCAATAGAGTTGAAGAAATTAAAGGATCAATTATAGGATTTATTAGATAAGGGATTTATCCAACCTAGTGTATCACCTTGTGGTGCACTTATCCTATTTATGAAGAAAAGGGATAGGTCTATGCATATGTGTATTGATTACCGATAGTTGAATAAGGTGATAGTTAAGAATAAGTATTCTTTTCCTCATATTATGATTGGTTCAATTAGCTTCAGGGTGCTTTAGTGTTTTCAAAGAATGATTTGAAGTTTGGGTATCACCAATTGAGGATTAAAGCTTCAGATATTTTAAACATGACTTTTCAGACTCAATACGGTCATTGCGAGTTCTTAGTCATGTCTTTTGGGTTGAACAATGCCCTAACCATATTCATGGAGTTGATGAATCAAGTATTTCAATAGTATCTCCACTCTTTTATTATTATATTTATAGATGATATCAAGGTTTATTCCAAAAGTGAGGCCCATCATAAGGAGCATTTGCGGATTGTTCTTTAGAGATTAAAAAATGAGAAGTGGTATGCTAAGTTCTCCAAGTATGAGTCTTGGTTGGAGTGTATCTCTTTCTTGGGTGATATGATGACCAAGGATAGTATTATATTTGATCCGACCAAGATTGCAGCAGTTCGTGATTAGGATATGCCTACTTCTCCTACCGATATTTGGAGTTTTATTAGTTTACTAGGTTACTATTGGTGCCTTCTTGAGGGTTCTTCATCTATTGCATCTCTATTGACCAGGTTGACGTAGAAGAATATTTTCTTTTAGTGGTCCAATACTTGTGAGGTGAAAAGATAAGGGGAACTTTTAAAAGCTCAAGGATTTATTGGCATCAACTCCTATCTTGACTAAGCCTTAGGTATATTAGACCTTTTAAGAATCTTCTAACTATTGGGGATGTGGCCTATGAGTTAATATTTCCCTAGATTTATCAGTTGTTTATCCAGTTTTCACGTTTCCATGCTTCAATGTTATTTTCTGGATGAGTCTCATGTAATTCATTGGTATTCATACCAGTTAGATGAGAGGTTGTATTTTTTTGAGGTGCCCGTCTCTATTCTATCCAGGGGTGTTAGACGATTGCGTTCTAGAGATATTCCAGTGGTTAAGGTTCAGTGGAGACATCGACCTATAGATGAGGCTACTTAGGAGGTCGAGTTTGATATGTATGGTAGTTATCCCTAACTTTTCTCTAATTCAATTATTTCCTTTTCCTTTAGTTTAAGGATGAACTAGATTCTTAATTATGCATGATGTAATGACTTAATTTTTGGTGATTTTGTGAAATATTTATTTCTATGTGATTTGACTATTTTACCCAACCATGTGGTGTTTTTGGGGTGTAGGGATAATTGACACAATTTTCAATGCATTTTATTGTAATTTGTGTGCATCTATTGTTTTTGCAGGTTAAAAAGGCTTATTAGTCGACTTTAGTCAACATTTATTATTTTGTTCATCAGATGGCAAAACAGACTGTGCCAGCGTATTCAAATCGTCGATCTTAGGTTGATAATATGGTTGGTATGATTGTTTTCTTGCATATGATTTTGACCCTAAAAAGTTGTGAAATTGTGTTTCGGGAGTCAATTTTGTGAAAATAATATTTTTTTTTTAAATCTGATATTGCCATTGAGTTCGAAGCAACAAATTCAATAAGGTAGCATAGTTCGTTTGCATTTTTGGTATTTTGAATAAATCCTAAAGATTTTGCTGAAACTTGGAATTTTTCAAAGTTCAACTAGTACACCACTCAGTTAGTCAGCCGCTAAAGTGCCATTTTGGCCGCTTTAGCGGTAGGCACTTATTAAGAAGTCGTCTCATATTGGAGAAGTGTGTTTTAGCGGTGCCCTGTCTTCTTTAGCAATAGGCGCTAAAGCAACCCTTATACGTTTTAGCAGACTGACGTGCATTGGTAGGTACCACTAAAGTGGTACTTGACCACTTTAGCGGTGACTGCTAAAGTGTCTATTTGATCGTTTAACGGCATCTAGTACCTATATATATAATCTTTTTCTCAACCTTTTCTTTTATTTTTGATACTTGGAGCTTAGGGTTTGGAATTTTTGGGCGATTTCTTCCATTTTCGACCTTGGGTAAGCTCCAATCTGTATTGCAATTATTTTCTTTCATTCTTATCATTTAAATCTTCTTAAAACTTGAATTCAAAAGTAAAATTTGGGGATTTTGGCCTGAAAGGCCTAAATTAGTAATTCTGTGATTTAAACCCAATTCCAATACATTTTCACTTGGATTTTATTCTATGGGTTCATTTAATCATGGGTAATATATTTTTTAGATAAAATTTTCAATTTTACCCTTCATTTTCAAAAATCCATTTGGAGGTTCATTTTGAGCCTGACTAAAAAATGAGCAATATGGGTATTATTGGAATTCTTTGGATGAGTAGATTCCATAACTGAATGTTTTAGTTGAGTTCGTGACCATTCATGAAGGCAAGGCTCCGTCTTGAAGTCTTTTGGATCTGGTTTTCTTCATTTGAGGTAGGTTATGGCTTAACATGCTTAAGACTCAGCTGGGTAGTTAATATTGGTATAAGATCATGTTATGGGTTTGGGAACTAATCATGAAAATGACTTTATTATTGTGTTATGTTCGTGCGGGAACCCTTATTATTATTATTTGGTGGTTTTGAGATAGTATTTGTTATGTGTGATCGTGTGGGGTCTTATATGATATTATTGGCATGGTATTTATATAATTGGTTGTCTTATTATTGATGAAAAATTGACTAAGTTGGTATTTATGCAGTATCAAATAATATATTATTGTATATCTTACTCTATTGGTTTATGGACTATATTTGAAATACCCTGGTGTTGATCTCTAAGAATTTCTGAAATTTTATCTTCACTATCCTGACTATGACTTACCCTACGAGTCGTAGGGAGTCTTTACGAGTCATTGGACTTAAATTATAGTCTAAATGGTGTGTGTGGCTAAGTTCATTTCTAAGTACGGATGGCTCTACAAGTCATAAGGACTTGTTACCAGTCGTTTTGTGCAAATCATAGAATGTCCAGCGTTTACCCCAAATAGCTTTTGTGTTGACTACAATCGGGCCCCCATGAGTCATAGGGTCCCATTACGAGTCATATTAGTTGAGTCATAGGGTCAATAGTGTGTGTGCCCTTGAAAATGTCTTGGCTACGACTCATGGTAACGAGTCATAATGAATCCCTACGAGTCATACAGTGACCCGTAGACACTAACGATAAAATTTTAGCTTTTAATTTAAGGGCACTTTGGATAATTCCTTTCTTACCGAATTAAAACCCCACATTCATAAATCACTCATGGGGGTTAGTTCTCATTCATAATTTGATTAAATACTCTCAGAACTCTCTAAAATTCTCTCTCAAGGAAGATACTTAGGGTTTCCAAGAAGTAGGTCATCCAAGGGCTCAAGGGTTGAATTCTTTTCGTGAAACTTGGTATTTCAGGCATGTTACTCTTCCTTAATTACTAATTTGTTAAAACATATGTTTTAAATTGTTGCTTATATGGTATTGATGATGGTTTTGAAACATGGGTTGAGTGTTTTGAATATTTGTTTTTAAACAATGTTTCCCATGGTTTACACATGATTATTCATGCTTTGATTATGGTTTTGAACTGGTAGGGTACATATGGGTATGGTGAATAAACTAGGGGATTGTGATTTCCCCCAACTTATGACTTTTGAAGTTGTAATGGCCTCAACTCTATATTGTGAAATTGGTTTTGAATATGAAAAGTATGCATATTAAAATACTTTTGAACTATTGCACAAGGTGAAAAGTTAATGAAGCATAATGATTTTGAATTGAACCTTATTGGGTTGTGTAATTCCCTAAGCTAATGCATAATTGAACCAAATGGGCTGTGAATTTTCCCAAATGACGAAATGATTTCGGCATATTAATGTTACCTTGCAAGTGTAGTTGGTATGAGGATATCAACAATGTATGCCTAAATATGTATCATGGTTCAATAAATGAGAATGTTTGATAAATGGTTTAGTTGGGCTTTAATAAGGGTTTGTAGCTGAGTCGTGAAAGTGGAGGTCCCGATCCATATTGTGAAATTGGTTTCGAATATGAAAAGTATGCTTATTAAAATACTCTTAAACTATTACAAAAGGTAAAAAGTTAATGGAGCATAATGATTTTGAATTGAATCTTATGGGGTTGTGTAATTCCCTAAGCTAATGCATAATTGAACCAAAGGGGCTGTTAATTTCCCCAAATAACGAAATTGTTTTGCCATGTTGATGTGACCTTGCAAGTGTAGTTGGTATGATGATATCAACAGTGTATGCCTAAATGTGTATCATGGCTCTATGGGTGGGAATGTGTGATAAATAGTTTAGTTGGGATTTGTTGAGGGTTGTGTTGTTAAGTCGTGAAAGTGGAGGTACCAAGGGACCAAATCGTGGTTGACGATACAGGGGTCTATACGACCGAGTGGTTCGAGTCCCCCTTATTATTTCATATAATCGAGAGGTTCGAGTCCCTTATATTATATTACATGATTGGGGTACTTGTGTCACCTTTATATGTAGAGAGGTTCGAGTCCCCTATAGTGCATATGTATACCCTCTGGTTCGTACGGCCACATTCATTGGGGCCCTTTCAGCTAATGGAGAGTTGGGCCCATATAGCCCATGGGTGCCTTCTTATGTTATGATGGTTGAGCTACACAATCCAAGCTATAATTTTAAAGTGCATGCTAAACCTTGTTACCTACCCCGGCACGTGATATATATATATATATATATATATTCATATGATTATGTGTATTGGATTTTGGACTGGTTTCAAATGGTTATCCATGGCATTATTTTGTCCCTATACCTGAGTTACATGCTAATGCTCAACCTACTAATTGTCTTCGGACGCTGCATCCTTACGCGATGCATGCACTAGAGATACTTCTACTTTTCCTACGAAGAGTTAGGTGGATTAGCTCAGTTCATCTGTTAATTATGGTGAAGTGGTGAGCTTTCATTCTCTGAAAGACTTAAGACATTTCATCAATTCTTATCATAGACTAGAATTGAGAGTTTATATTATCATTAACATTGTCAATGTCAGGGTCGGGGACATGTCCTGACACTTTATTGATTTTGGTCTTGTTTAGAAAGCTTTGTTGGATTACTGTGGACTTGGGTGGTGATATTTCTTGGTTGTTTTAGCCGGTCGACTGCCATTGGCTTATCCTAAAGTCTTTGAGTATATCTTATACTATCTTGTTATATGTTCATCCAGCATTGGGGCATTATGTTCTGTTGGTTTAGGGGGTGGTATCTAGTCCTTGTTGGGCTTGATATACCCATCACGACCAGGCTCTGGTTCGGGTCGTGACAATATTTGATCATGGATAGTTGACATATTGCCTGGATTTGTGGTTCACATGGTTGGTATATTCGTTGGATTTGTAAATTCTCATTCTAGTTAGTTGTGAGCATTACATCCTCATATCATACACTTTATGAACATTGGTACCACCGTGGAAATGGCTTTTTTGATGGAAAATATGACATCTTTAAAACCCTCTGCCCATGTATGTTCCAATAGGAGCTCTAATGGTGAATGGTATATGATATTGGATTGTATATTGGCTGACGAACCCCTTATAGGTTCAATATCCAGAGTACAGCTCAGTAGGTGTATATGGAGGTTAGGTTGTGTGACAACCTCACGCATCACATCATCATTATCATCATCATCATATTTATTGTATTTCATACACTGTGTACATTCGGTATTATATTTTCATTTTTGATAATATATCTAACTATTTATGTCTTTTTTTGCTCTTGCATTTGGTAAATATGTATATTGTAGAAATATTAGTGGAGACGGTGTGGACTACCATTTGGGATATTTTTTTATTGCAGGTGACGTGCCCATGGTGTATATTTTATAAGCTTTATTTTCTACTTTGATCTGTCGGCCTATGACACCTACTGAGTACAAGTGAACCGTACTCACCCCTAGTGCGCTCTTTCGGCGTAGATTTAGGTATGAGTGCACTGCACGGTAGCTGATTCAAGCAGTGTTTGGAGTATTTTTGAAGTAGCTGTCGGTCTATACTTTTAGAGTTGATCTACTACCTCCTTTTGTTTAGTTTATATCTTGTTTTAATTTTAAGAGACAGATTATGATCCTTTTGGACTACCATGTGTATATTTTGACTTCGAGATGTATTTAGTTGGTTCTATACTGTGACACCGTATTTTGAGAGATTTATGGCATTTTTGGTATGTATTTTCCTCTATTATTGTATATATGTGGTTTGGCTTCATTCTAGAAACCTTACCTTGGGTTTTGGTATTGTTTTCTTTTTTAATATCAGTTTGGGTGATACGCTTACTTGTCAAGTCTTGTCGCAACAAGTGCAATCATGACCGTTGATTTTCGGGTCGTGACATCTAATTTCTGAAATCCATTCTAAGGCAAATTTTACCCCAAACTAGGCTAAGGTATCTAATTTCACTACTAGATATTAAATAAGCCACATTGTATTCTTAAGATAGCAATACCTAACGAGCTACTAGTTAAGTCAATTACTCCTCATTACAGCCTCTGAATTGGCTACATCATCCAATTCACACTAAATACAACTTCAAGTCTTAATTCCCAACCCCACAACTAGCACAATATCATAAATATACGATAATTTAGCCCAATCTAATAGAAGACTACCCAACCTACTTGACATCGAAGATAACCCAGTAGGTCCACTAAATCATCGATTTTTTCTTTTGGGAAGCATTCGCACTATGCACACTATCAAAATAGAAATATGATCATTAATATGAGAACATATCCATATTGCATTTTATCCTTTGAGTCCTAAAATCATATAAATATCCCATGCCGGGCCTGCTTACAGAATCACACTTTTGAAATCGTCAACACGTCCCTCAATGCTCAAAGATATTTACCATCAAGAATAGGAAAATTCCAATCTCAAATGGCGCTAAAATCAACCCTGCAATAATATAGGGATTTCAGGAATAAATGAGAAATTAACCAAGAATTAAACGTAAACTAGCCAAGAATTTGACAAGGAAACAATAAATCCGAGCTCATGATTTCATCACAATCCCTCAATAGTTATTCTCCAGTTTCCCACACTCTCTAGGGTTTTAACTCTTGATTCTTGTGAGAAAAATGGAAGAAAATTGGATAGGTGGGGGATTTAATGCCTCCTAGGTGCCGCTTAAGTGGCCAATTGACCACTAAAGCGGTCACTGCAAAAACAGCTATGTACCATTTAAACGGTACCTGCCGAGGCTGCTACCTCCGCTAAAGAGGACAAACAACCACTTAAGCGGCCTTTGCTTTAGCAGACTAGACTCTGCTTTAGCAGCCCAACTTGCAAGCTTGGTCACTTAAAAGACCGGTTGACCACTTAAGCGACCTCCACAAAAGTGACCCAAGTGGCGCTTTAGCGGATGTACTAGCTGAGACTTGGAAAATTTCAAGTCTCTACCTACCCCTCGAGTTTTGTTCGAAATCCTGTGAACACAAATGCACTATGATACCCTATAAAATTTGACATTCCGAACTTAATAGCGCATTTGAACTTTTCATCCGAGTCATTTCAATAAAAAGTGGGCCCCACACCTAAGGCCCATCTTCATCAACTTCCGAATAATAGCCCAAAATGAGTCCAGAATCCTCGGGACCCAACCCAAAGGTACCTCAAGCCTAAATCAACATTTCAAAGATGATGGAATTGTCAAAATTGGCATACGAGGTCGTTAATATGAAATTTACGTCTGATAGCTATTTTTTACCAGCGAAGAGTTTAAAATTGGGATTTATCTTTAAAAACCAAAAAAACTTGTTGATAATTGAATTGTTAGATCCAGCAAGTCATAAATAACTTGGGCAGCTATAGGAAAGCTCTAATCAGCAAAAACACATGGAAATACAAAAAATGACTTGAAGGGTTATTACAATATCCACTACTAAAAGAACTTTTATCTACAAAAGTAAAGGGTTGGTATGTACCTAAAGGCTCGAATAGGTGAGGATACTGGGTCTGCATCTTGCTCTCGATCTCCCAAGGAGCCTCTTTTACTAGGTGTGTCTCCACTAAACCTTAATTACTAGAATGTCCATAGATTATAACTGCCTGATATCCTTAGCTAATATATATACCCGTACCTCCATAAACATTAATATCTCTTATCTAAAAGAATTGAGTCCCGCCGAAGCACATGAGACGCGTCAGAAATGTAAGGCCATAACATAGAATGTGGAAAACTAGATGAACAACGGAAAAATCTGGGGGCAAGGCTAACTCATAAGCCACATCTCCAACTGTATGTAGGATCTAAAAAAATCTAATATATCTAAGGCAGATCTTGTCTTTTTTTCTAAACCTTATTACACCCTTCATGGGTGATACTCGACAGAATACCTTGTCTCTAACTCCAAATCTCAAGGCATGAAGTTTATGATTTGCATAAACCTTATGCTTACTCTGAGATTCTCTCAGCCTATCCTGAATCACCCTGACTTTATCCAATGACTCCTGAAGCAACTCAGTACCATAAGGCCTAACCTCGGAGGTCTCGAACTAACCTATCAAAGATTGACAACATCTACTATGCAATGACTTAAATGGTACCATATTAATATTTGAATGGTAGTTATTATTATATGTGAACTTATCTAAACCTAAGTGTTGCTCCCATTGACCTCCAAAATCTATAACACAGGCTTAGAGCATATTCTTAAGAACCTGAATAGTCCACTCCAACTGTCCGACGGTCTGGTGTGCTAAGATACACCTAGGTACCCAAATCCTCCTAAAAAGCTCTCCAAAAGCTAGAAATGAGTACCAAACCCCAGTCTAAAATAATAGATATGGCACTCCATGCAAGTGAACTATCTCACGAACATAGATATGGGCTAACCTCTCAGCGCTGAAGGAGAATTGAATAGGAATGAAATATGCCAATTTGGTTAACTTGTCCATGATGACCCAAATACCATTGGAGCCATGGGAGGTGCGAGACAAACCACTAATGAAATCCATGGTAATTTACTCCCTCTTCTACTCGAGAATAGGAAATATTTGAATCAAGCCACCATGCCTCTAATTCTTGGCCTTCACTTGCAATCAATATATGCAATGAGCTATAATATGTCACATCTCTTTTCATACCACTCCACCACTAGTGTCTCCTTAAATATCTATAGAACTTAGTTGTACTAGGGTGATTAGAATATTTGAAGCTACAAGCCTCATGTAAGATCGACAGAATCAAATCTCCAACCCTCGAAACATAAATATGGCCATCATACCTCATCCAATTTTAATCAAATATCTCCATATAATATGAAATAGAGGGATATAGTAGTTAAAACACATTCATCCTGTGCCCAAGCACAAACGCAAGTGTACATGGTCTCACCAAGTAATACAATGGCCTTAAATAAGGCCGAATATCAATCCCTCAAAGACTTGTATCAACAACTATCTAATTCAAGTTCAACTATTAAGATTAAAATGGTGTAATGTATGATAATGAACTTCATTCATTAGATTACGTATCTTGGTTATTGAATTATAGGGTTTATTGATGACCATGGTCTCCCGACCTCTAACCTTCTACCTAACTGGACATTACCACTACATCATTGAGCGGGGATGTAATAATACATTTAGATGCATTAAGATATCATCCTACATGTGAACCAAGCAAGGTTTCAAGGTATATCCCTATCCTAGATTCTAATTCAAATTCCTTATTTCATAAAAGAATAATAGCCTTGCTCTATTTACCCCGCGTCTATCTTTTTATTCCCCCTCCCGAGTTCAAAGGGTCGATAATATATGTATTCTTAGGGTCACGAATCCTTAAAATAGTTAAAACAAGGACAAACAAACAATCAAATATTATATGAAATCCAAAGAAAACTCAATACAAAGTAAAAGTAAACATGTTCTTGGCCTTAACCCTGGAAAGGGGACTTTTACCCACTCTTGGACATAGTCGTAATCAAGATAATTGAATACAAGATAAAGTCCATTAAAAATCTAAAGTAGAAGAACAAAAAACCTAATTGAATTATTTTCCAACACCTATCCAAGCTTCAAAGTCTTCCAAGGTGTATAACATCAAGTACAAGTGTCTTATTTATAGGAGGACAAAACTACTGAGTTCTTGAACTAGGTTGCGCTGTAGGGTTAATTTTCTGTGTCTAGCTATGCGACAAGCCATTATTACAGATACCCACTATTTTGGGTCCCTGATAAACACCTGGTGTATAGAACACTCCATTTTTCCTAGCTTTGGTCCGCGACGCGCACTTGACATCCAAGGTGTCCAATTCACGTCAAGTTATGTCCTGTGCTTCTGTTGATCCATTCCAAGCCTTTTTGTGTTGATTAAACTTGATTTGAAGATTTCATCTACTTAATATATCATTATAATCAACTAAACAAGAATACTATCACATTAAAATCAAAAAATTAGAGCTCAAAACATCACAACATCCAAGACAACGAACTAGAAATTTATGTAAATAGTACTAGTTTTGCCCCTTTTGATCTTTCACTTAGTTTTGACTCTTGTCTTGATTTAATTGAACTTTAAACATAATAAATAAGTTTTTCCACACATAATATTCAATCTGTAATGCCCCAAGTTTGGTACCCGTAATGCCACACGGTGCTCATGACCCCGAAGAACCATAAGTTAACTCATGATTCATATTTATACCTGTACACTGCATAATATACTATATAAATATGGAAATAAAGGCTAAAAGTCCATAAGGTTCAAAGATATGATAAAACATAACATCTGAAGATATGGTAAATCAATACCAAAACAACTAAAATAATTGTCTGAACATGCTAGTCTGAAAGCCTCTACACTATTTGACTAAGGAGTTGATGGGACATGTTCCCAACTAACTCTAACTCCTAAAATAAATTAATTAATGAGATAATAAAGTAATGGTCATGTCCTCAAAGGATGAGGACTCACTACTAACTCAAACTGCCGAGACTGGGATGCTACTGATCCTCTGAATCTCATGCTTCTGAACCTATGGTATAAACATCATAACGCAAATGCGTCAGTATGATTGAATGTACTGGTATACAGGTGAGGTAGGTTGAATGCAAGGGTTCACATGCATGAACTATACTAATTAACTGGATAACATGAACGTGAGAATACATTAATGAATACATAATAACTGTAACTGAGTTCGTGATAACATGATTACTGAGCCTGAGTACTGATAACATTAGATACAGATAACTGTATAACTAAAATAACTAATACTGAGTGACTGTATCTGACAGTTTAGGTTCTGATGGAATTAGCTGAGTTCCTGTAATGCCTTAATTTTTTATAATTGGAAATCACACGATGCTCATGATTCTGAAAGACCACAAGCTAACCCTTATCTGGTACCTGCTACAATAACTATATAAAACTACTTAATAATATGGAAAATGGAAAAAAATTACCATAAGGTTCAAAATATCTAAAATAATCAATATTGAAAACTGAATACTAACACATCTGTCTGAAAAAGCATCTAACTATCTGAACTGTGGAGTTAATGGAACATGTCCCCAACTAACTCCATTTACTAAAAATAAACTAAGTCTGCTATAATAAAGTAAGGATCATCCTCGAATGAAGAGGACTCACTGCTACATCTACTGCTGCTGACTGAGTCTGGACTGCAAGGGTGCTCTGGATCTCGCGCTTCTGAACCTATGGTATAAGACACTATAGCGCAAGAAAGTACACGTCAATACTTTGAATGTACTGGTATGCTAGATGAGGTAAGGCTAAATGCAAGGGCTAATGCATGAACTATACTGACTGAATAATCTGAATATGCTGAATGAGGATATATGCATGAATGCATAAATCATAACTAAAATCATGGCAACACTGAATACTAACTTCTGAACACTTGAACTTTTGACAATTGATCTTATTATTACTGACATCTAAATTCACTAGCACTGGAAGACTGAATATCTGAGTCTACTAATAACTAAGTTCTGAGCTTACTAATATCTCTGAATAGAACTGAGATCATGCCTATCTAACGGGTGATCTATGAATCTTCTAATAATGATAATGGTTAACCGAGTTTGAGATCAGTCCTATCTAATGGGTGATCTCTTGATATGTGGAACTATCTAAGTTCCTTACAGAACTGTGTGACCGTATCTGACTGTCCTAATTATGAAAAACTATCAGAGATTCTTGACTGAGACTGAATCTGAAGTTAAAACTGTAACTGTAGGAGTTCTCACTTAATCAACATACACTGAATCTGATCTTGTGGGATCCAACCTGTAACCCCATCTGGAAGGGTGTTAATATCATACCATGGGTAAATACCTCTGCTATGGTCAATCCTCTCTGACGGGTGACCCTGAATAGGAAGTCAAGCCTAAGAAAGTATGATATTCAAGCCTTAATCTAATGGGTGACTCCTAGTCTTGCGCTGGCTACGCAGTTCTAGAGTTTAGGAATTACTGCTAACGACTCTGTCTCTCTAACGGGGAATCCGCCATCCCTACACTCGCTCGGTGTTAGCTCCTACTCCCAACTGAAGGACTCTGAAATGATTCTTAACTGAACTAAATTGAACTGCATTTATTACTGATTATCTTACTTGACTAATCTGACTGAGTTTGCTTGATTTTGTTGTCTGATGGAATGCTTATGAATTCTACTTTCTTTTCAAATATGACTGGGTTCTAGAACTTACTAAGCTTTACTAAAATCTGAACTGAGTACAGAGCTTGATTAGACTGAATACTAAGATTAGATTGAACTAGTACTAAGATTATTGAATTTCTTTACGTTCTATAACTGTCTGAATTCTACTGATCATAGCACGACTGAGATTATCTTGAGACTGACTATCTCTAGACAAATAGCTAAATTTTTAGGTATAAATACCCCCAGGACTTGATAGCATAAATAAAAAAGACATGAAAACTCTTGTGTAATAACGTAACAATAGGCTATCATTCGCAATATAAATAATGAAGCATCATTTCGAGCACTTGAGAATCTCAAACAAGTAATTGTAAAGGGAAGCATGCTATTATCTCATAACTCATCCAACAAGGAGTTCACATGAATAGGAATACATGCAACATATCATATTCATTCATTTAGGCCTTTCAACAAACACTTAGCATGCGCTAGTTGACACATGCTTTGGGTATATCATACTTAGCATGCTACAATGGTACTACTTTCTTCACATAAGCAATTTATCAAACATGTGGGCAGCACCCTTTGGTCATACAACATTCAATACACTAAATTAACATAATTGTATAATTCAACATGCTTCTTGAAGGGACTTTATCATGAACATCACATAACCAACACATACTAAGGTCAACACTTGGATCTTTATGATCACCACATGAATTAAACTCAATGCCAACAAGTACTTCAACTTCAAACCACATAAATCATGAAAATTCATAAAAATATAATCTTTGAACTTTAAAAAGGATTCTTGAACTTCTTGGATGGAAGGAACCCAAGAATCAACATCAAACATACCTTAGTATATGATTCTTAAACTTTTAACGGTGAAACCTTGATGATTTGGGTCTTGAACTATGAACCCTAATGGTTGTTCTTGAGGAAAATTGAGAGAAAACTAGTATATTTGGGTGAAATAAAGATAAATCTCATGTTAAGGAGTATATATAGGGGTTGGAAATTGACCATTTTACCCTTGGAAACGCGGAAGCTGAAGGCTAAAATTTTGGCCTAAGTCGTTAGCCTAGGCGGTACCTTGCTATTCCCCTGGTAGAACCTAGGCGGCGCCTTGCTTTTCCCTTGGGAAGAACCTGGGCAGCGCCTTAAGATTGCGGAGGGCTACTGCTTTGAAAACCAAAATGCCCTAAATGGAGTTCGAAAATTCTAAAACTCACTCGAGATGTACTATTGACTTGCCCCATCGTAACTCAACTTTAAAATCGTAAAACGAAGGTCAGGAAGGTGGCAAAATAATTTGTCAAAGTTCAAAGGCTTATGAAATGAATAAAGTTTCTAACACTTAGCCAAATTTTCGAAGTGTTAAGCCTTTCTTGGCATGCTTTAGAAGCTCTAAGGGCTCGGAAATTTTATGGGGTGTTACAATTCCGTGCTGTTCTGAGTTAACTATATCTGAAAGTCCTGAATTTTGTAGAACTATCTGAGTTCTATTACTGAGACTGAATGACTGTATATGACAGTCTTGATTCTGTAATCGAAACTGTAGAAAATAGTCATCTAACTGGCATGCCCCAAATAACACATTATAGCTGAGTTGGGGTCTAATTTGTAAGCCCAATTGGAAGGGTGTTAATACCGCGCCACTGGTAAGGACAATCTATGAGTAACCCTCATATAACAGATAATTCTAGTGAGAATGGTGGGAACCCTCATATAACAGGTTAAGCCACCTCATCTACCCTTATATAATAGGCTATGATGTCTCAACCTATGCTGGCTACGTAGTTCCAAAATGCAAGGATTTCTTCTAAGAATCACACCCTCATATAACAGGTGGGTTCCCATCCTTGGGTTCAATTGGTGCTAATTTCTACTCCTATCTGAATAGACACTGAACATGATTAACTGAACTAACTGGACTGAGTTAATTGAATTTTCATAGACTGATGGAATGGTACTGAGATCTGGTAACTGTCTGTGGTTTCTAATATTACTAGATTACTAAGCTTTCCTGAGTCACATGACAAACTGACTTCTATGGATCATGGCTTGACTAAGGATATCGTGAAAATATGACACTGGCTCTAGGCAAACAGCTATATTTCTTTCCAAGTGCAAGTAACCCTAGGACTGGATGGAAAGAAACTGACAAAACGTGACTTTCTTCAATACATGACCAACATCAACAATCCATAATATAATAAGTTGGAGATTTCATGAAGTACAAGTTCTAAAGCACCACAAAGGCTACACATATATCAATAATTCACTGACTAAGACATTTCATCAAACATTTGACATGCACAAACTTCTACATGAATGGGGATTTCATATTATTACACTAGTATGGCATTTTTTCTTCACATAGGCATTTAATCAAACACATGGGGAGCATACTTTGGTTATACCATCATCAATGCATTTAATTGTCATGGTTGCATAAATAAATTTGCAAATTTGAAGGGTTTATCCTGATTATTATGAAATCATCATATACAACGGTCAATCATTGATATATGAAATTTAAAACATGAATCAAAGCCCAACAAAATCATGAACATGAATTTCAATTCAATTTAAATCATGAACATTCATAAATACACAAATCTTGGATTTTGAAAAGAGATTCTTGAGCTTCATGGGTGAAAGAGACTCATGAATCAACACATGACATACCTGGGTGGATGACTTCTTGAAGATTGATGGAGAAAAACTTGAATTCTTGACTTGGTAATAAACACCAAGGGTTTCTAGTTCTTGGGGATTATCTTTGAGAGGAAACCATAATTTGATGTTGTAGATAGATAATGAACTTATGATCCTTGATCTAATATTATTAGGTATTAGAAAGGGTGGAAAAAGACCAAAAAGCCCTTTTTAAATAATGACTTAAAATAACTGAATGAAATATGCGATGGTCCGTCGCTGTGTCGACGGTTCGTCAGTCCTGACCATCGCACCTGGGTAGAATAGGGGTTCACTGCCTCTTTTACAACGGCTTGTGAGATGGTCCGTCGCTAGATTGAAGGGTCATCAGCCTAAGCCGTCACTCTTAGGCAGAATATGGTCTCACTTTCTCCATTGCGATGGCTTGGGCGACGGTCCATCGCTAGCTCAACGGTCCATCGGCTCTCACCGTCGCACCTGGGCAGTTTTGACTTCTTTTCGTATTTTGGCCATAACTTTCTAGCCCGATACCAGATTTTGACTAAATGGGTATCGATGGAAAGCTTATTTAATTTCCTACTCAACAAAAAGTGAAAATCTTAAAAATAACACGTATAAAAGCAGATTCATCTTTCAAAGTAAGTTTCTAACATTCTTGGGATGATTTCAAGCTAGGTAGAAGTACGGGGTATTACACAATCATACCATTAGGAACTCATTAGACACATTAGAATCCATTGCGGTCAACTAGAACAACACCTAGCTCAAGCAACACTAGTTTTCTCATATGAACTCTAAATGACCAATTTGATTCCTAACTTGTTTGAAATGCACCTTAAACATTGTTATAAAGTACATAAACACTTAAATGTTCATTTATGTCATCATTGACTCATTAATTACACAATAAGTCCTCAAAACAAAGCTAAATAAACTCGGATAACAACACTGAAGTACATAAATTCACCTCTGATCATCACCCCGCACTTAAGCATCATAACTTGAGGTGACTCCACACTTCTACTACAAGAAAGACACTCAATCTAGTACTACAATGACTCTGCAGAATGTAAGTTTCTACACTAAGCATGCTACATACACAATTGAAAGCTCTAAAATACTATTCCAAAACATCCTAGCCTCAAGAATTGACTCACCTAGTTGGCAAACTCATGCATATCATTAAATTAACGACATCATACAATCCACCCAAATATCATCAAATGTACCCTCACATAAGAGAGCTACCTAAAATCACTCACATAAATATAATTTATAACAAAAAAAATAGGTACAAGAATCAAATTATGCTCACTCTCACAAGAAATTCACAAGTTACACAAGATCAACCATATGCTTGCCCTTAGTGTAGTACTCCACTAATATCAAAATAATGAATCTTGGGATCAAATTGGTCTTTAATGGATGTAATATAGGCTAAGGGGTTGGTAGGAACTATTTTGGCCAAGAATAGTGACTATCTTCCCTAAGCGCTTCAATACATCATATTTTTTAATTAAGACCAATCTCTAACAAGCAACTTACCACTTTTGTCTACCCACATCTTTTGTTTTGCCCTATCTCATTAAGCTCATTCATATATACTATGGTGGGAGTATGCTATGTAAACATTATTTCATTTTATCCTTCATCACACCCACTATATGTTACGCACCCGTATGATATCCACCCTTAACTTAAGCAATTTCCTTAGTTGAGGTGCACAATGTACAATGAGGACCAAGGCCAAAACTGATTCATTGTAACACACTGGGATAAAAATGGTAATTTCTTTAGCACAAATTTCTCTAACTCCCATCCAAGACACAATAATTTTTACACACCAATAACTATCACTTTAGGGCTTCAATTTCACCTTTCTCCTACTTGAATTTTCTACTCCTTAACTTAATTAAATTTAAACTAAAGCGCTTAGGAGCTTGGATCAAATTAAGGTCAATCAAAGAAGGGGATTAGGCTACATATGAGGCTACCAAAGAAAAAGTTAAAAGCTCAATGGGGCTAACTAGGATTATGCACAAGGGTCAATCAAAAAAAGTTACGACTATCAAAGAAATGTCTATATCATCTCCTAAACCCACACTCTTTATTTCACTTTGTATACACAGCAGGCAAGTTCTAGACATCACATGCAACAAGGAATACACAACAAACTTACACGCACATGGCTAATAACACTCAACTTACAAGTCAATTTAGTGTAAGGCAGTCATTGTCAATATATTTACCCAACAACAGTCAGGGTCAAATCCACAAAGAACAATGCGAGTGGCGATTGAGTTAATTCAAAATAGGAGTGCTTGCCTAATTCAATTCGAAGGTGCAAAATGGTTTGGGGGTTTTCAATCGAGTCAGATGTGAAAGTAATCTTGGGCTTCTAAGGGACTAATTTGAGACGAAGAACAATTAGAGTGTAATCAATTAAAATGGATCTTGGGACTATGCTTTCCTAGGGGAAAGATGTGTATGGAAACATGACAATTTGATGCAAGTTCTAATTATTGATGATATGGTAGGCTAGTCTAACATCTTTGAGGCTAGTCTTTCGACAAAAACACAAAGATTTCACTCATTGTCTCTTTCGAGCGCCTAACAAATGTGTCAATCAAAACCACCCAATACCTCAATTAGGAATCACTATTTCTAGGATGAAACCCAAGGCATAGTTAACTTAACAACCACCCCTACGTCTAAGATAGTGATAGAACTACACACATAATTGTCTACCATTGCTTTGGTATTCACATCTCTCTTTTGAGAATAATACAGATTCCTAAAGTTTATCCAAAACCCTTCTTTCAAATATGGCCTTGAGTTTTCTAGAGTTTGGAGCTTTCACCCATCAAACCCACATGGGTATTTGGGGCTTTCACCCATTAAATCCCAATCACATTACTCAAAAAATAATAGAACTCCTCATCAACAAACTAGCATATGCACAAATTAATCACTACCCACATACAATTGCATCCTAATCAAGCATAATCCCAAGAGGTAGATTTAGCAACACATAATGATAATAAACACAAATAAACCAACATTTCCATCAAAGTTATCCATAAGAAAATAAAGAGAGTGCAAACCTCACTTTAGAATCCAATGAATATTCAATGGGTGAAGCCAAATCTACACTTAGAAATTACAAACCCTAATCTAAGATAAGATGGGAGATAGAGTAGTAGAATGATGGATGAAAATGAGCTGCAAGACCCCTTAAATAAGCCCCATTTGCACATTTGACAAAATTACAAAATTGCCACCTTGCTCTTGATCTACTTAAGAAGATCTAAAGAGGATGGAGAATGGATGGAGATCAGATGGAAAGAAGCTCCTAAGAAGATGCAAAGCGGATGCAAAGTGGATGGCTCTTTTCCGTCACATTTGGCCTTTTATTGACTTGACTTACTTTCTCATCTTCCCTTTTTAACTTCTACCAGCATAAATGAGCATTAAGTAAGAGATAACCATCAAAACAATGGAAAAGAAGGATAATTTAGGCCTAGAAGGTGCTAGCAAATTGTCAAATTGATGACTTATCAATCCCCCAAACTTAAAGTATTGCTTGTCCTCAAGCAACCAAGAATAGTTCAACAAGATAGGGTATTCAACTCAAATCCACCCAAAAGAAAGCTATACTAACGGAACAAGTTAACAAAGCTCTACAAAGACTTTTCAAACACGTCATGGCAACAAGTAAAAAAAAATAATTCAATAAGCTCATATTTAAAATGCAAGGATGTAATTTTGTATCAAATGAACCTTCCAAATAAACAAAGCATCTTAAGAGGAAACACAAAATTTTCAAAAATTATCTCATTCTTCATAATGCAACTTTCTTCACCCATTTACCCAAATCGAGAGTAAGATTAGACCCTCTACCCCAAAGTATCGATGCCACTCATAAGCAAGAGTTAGCTCTACAGACACAATACATGAAAATTTTCAAAGGAGCTCAAATAATGAAAGAATTCACACTCACTCTCGCAAAGAAATTCAAGTACAATGAGTATAACCATATACTTGCCCTTTGTGTTTTTCGTCACTAATGTAGACTTACCTAGTTTGGAATTGCCAAGGTCTTGCTGGTCAAGATAAAGACTTAAGGTGTAGAAAGGAATATCTATGGATCAAGTGACTAAAATATCCCTTTAATGTAATTTCTACCCTTTCTACCCCAAAATTTTCAAACTATCCACCTTATTCTCCTTTAAATCATTTCCCATTTTTCCTAACCCTTTTGATTAATATTTACCAAACAATTCAAACCCACCATTTTTTTTCTTTCTTCCTTTCTTTGACTTTTTCAAGAGACATTCTAACTTTGAGCTCTTTTTAGCCCCCTATTTGTCTCATTTTTCTTCACATTCTATGGGCTAGGCTATACAACTTTATCATCAAGTATGTCTCTTGCCTATTAATCACATGAATTGACCACCTTATATACACCTTCCTTTTTTTGGCTTATATGAGCACATCATATTAATCCTCCCAAACTTGGAGTATGAACCACCCTTATATTACTCTCCCAACTACATAAATCCCCAAACTTAGGCTTTCACCTATATTTCTACGTTAAATCATTTGATGTATCAAAGGAGGTTGAGTTCCCAAAGGAAGATTTTGAAAGGGCTTAGGTGTTTTAGCAAGGTTATTATTACAAAAAGAAAGAAAAATGGGAAAAAAGGCTCAAACGGTTTAACTAGGGAACGATGTTAAGGTAGGAATTTAGTCATGTAATGGGTCAAAAATGACCTCGGGTCATTCTCCAAACCAAAATTTTCTAGGATTATACTTTGAACACACTCGGGGAAAGTTCTAGACTACACATATGTACAAAAATTATTCAAACATCTCACCACACATAGCATCATACTCATAGAGCAAAAGGTTAATCTCCCAACCAATTTGAGAAATTTGAGCTTAATAAGTTACTCCGAGTCAAAGACTCATCCTTATAAAGAGAGTGCCAAAAATCAAATTTAATGGTCTTACTCAAAAGAAAGCCCACAAACATCCTTGATCTTTTCCACAAAGAAAACTATATTTTTGGATTTTCTCAAAATAATGTTATTTCTTGCCAATGACATTGGGAAAGCCTTTTTGAACTTTTGACCCTTCCTAAATAATTAAAGAAACAACTAGGTGAAAGCAAGGTAACATTATTATTGCGCTTCATGGGATTCTTTCCTCATAATTCCATATATCAACCATTTAGATCAAAAAATATTCATGGAACCAATAGGAACACATTCGACCATATACCCTTAAGAAAGGTGTCACCCAACCTATCATAGGGCAAGGAAGCATTCATGTCTCTCGGGTTACTCAGACTTCACCCGTAAATGCTATGATAAGTACATTTATGGATTAAACAATGGACGCAACATTCATCAACAATCTCAACACAAAAACCACCAGTTATCTCAATTTTAAGACCAATTAGACTCAAAGATATGCTCTAAAAAATGATCACATAACTCCCCAAGAAAGTTCGCATTAACCTTTTCAAGCATATAAGGCATTTGTCTCTTATTGATATTTTAACAAACATATGATGGGCATAAAAAGGAAGAGCTTGAGTAGATAACATGGCATCACATGTGAACAAGCCCAATGCATCAAATCATCACCAATTACACCACTCTTAATCATACTAGCCCAGTTAAATCACCCACTACTCAATTAAGCAAACAAACTACACGTGGATGTTTCATCAAACACATGGGGTGTACTAGCGTATGGAAGCAAAAACTGCAATTGGACAATGTTAAACAAGATATATGTTCAAAAATATTCATCCCAACAACCATATTTTATCAACTTGAGGTCACATAAAATAAGTTTAAACCAAAAGAATTCATGAAATATGATCACCATTTGTATTGTAAAGATCATACCTTGTAAACTTACTTAAGAGAGGATAGTGATGAAAAGGGAGTCCAAGATACTTATTCGGGGTTCCATTCTTGAATTAAGAATTTTAGTGTTTGAATTGAGGTTGAAGACAAGTGAAATTCTCCTCAATTTCAGCTCCAAAGGCAGCCCATTTACGTGTGAATTCAGGTGCAATGTTCAGCAACTTTATCTCAAAGACTATCTATTTGTGTGTGTTATAGTTGTACCTGCATTTGGATTGCTCAAGCAGCTCCAACGTAGGCCAAACTAGCTTGTTCCCAGCTGTATTGAGCCTCTCTACATCCAGGATGTGGCTGACCTATGCCTAGTTTGCTGAAGCAGGTCCAGCACAGGTCCAGGCAGCGTTACAGTGAGCCATCTGCGCCCCATATACTGCTGGTCTACACCTAGACTGCTCAAGTAGGTCCAGCTTGTATAGCTGTTGTCCAGCTGTGTCCAGGTTGCTCTTGGCATGTGCTTAGACTGCTCAAGCATGTCCAGCATAGGTCTCAGCGGCTACGACTCATTTCGTCATGAAATATCGGGTTAACTTTGGCTTAGGACGTAGTTCTGATCCCCCGAACTTTACTTTATCCCTTTCATCTTCTTCTATCACCTGCAAACACTTAAAAACAATCTTAAAATTGAATTAAAAAATTTAGAAACTACCAAGAAAAATTCTTTGGTTTGCCTCCCAAAAAGCACCTTAGTTAACATCGCAGCACGATGCATTTTTTTATCCTCATTTGTGACTTTACTTCTAACACTTGAACTGTTTGCCTAATTTTGCATCAAAATTTTGTGTGGGCTCATTGGGTAACGGTGAGAATCTTAAAAATCCACTAAATGGACATCGATATTTAAGCTTCTTGGCCTTCAAGATTAGGGTCTTAGTATACCCTTTTGGAAAGACAAACTCTGGGATGTAAGGAAATAACTCATTCTCAATATCATTCAAGATTTGCTCTGATGGATTGATTTTTATCAACTCCACTGCACTTATTATTGAGAAATGGTTATAATGTGGTATTTTCCCCAATTTTAGAGTTGTCTCCATTTTGGTATCCTCACCCCGAAATTTACTAGAGTCGGCATAAGGGATTTGCTTGGCTTCTTCTTCTGACTCTAGTACCATGTCCTCCTTTTTGGCATCATCTCTCGTGTTTGTCTTGGTTGGTTGGGAAATTATCAAGAATTCTTCAATATCATGCTCATTTAGAAGAGCGGTCATGGTTATGGTGTTTGAAGTATTAACTTCCATTCCTACATCTTCTATCTTCTTGAATTTCTCTCTGAATTCCTTGTGTATAATAGTTGCTTCCTCCTCCACCGTTGTTTTCAATTCCAATATACATTGAAGCATTACTTCAACATCACTACTTCCCATGCTTCATTCCTCACTTTTCTTCTCATAAGATGTATTAAAATCATAAGAAAAACTAAAAATCGATTAGCATAACAGGGGGAAGGGGCATTTCGACAATGGTTTCGATATCCATCTCGACCACCACATAAGGAACAATCATGCTCCCAAAAAGTTTAAGATGGTGCACACATCTCTTCCAGAGGAGCATATCTACAATATCGCTAGAAGTAAGGTCCACCACAATATGGACATGGGTCATCGAGGTATGACTTCCAACCACCAAATCCACATTCATTAGATGCCATAGTAATAAAATAACAAAAATAAAAATCTACCTAAGACAAGAAACAAAAGAAAATAACAAACGAATATTTACAAATTTGAACAAAAGAAAGTAAGTCAAAATTCTAAACTAACTCAATAACCAAATTGTTCTCCGGCAATGGCGCCATTTTTTATAATGCTCAACTTACACGTTAATTTAGTCCAAGGCGGTCATTGTCAATATATTTACCCAATAAGAGTCGGGGTCGAATCCACGAGGAACAATGTGAGTGGCGATTGAGTTAATTTGAAATAGAACCCAATTCAAGCCGAAGGTGCAAAATGGTTTGGGGGGTTTCAATTGTGTCGAATATGAAAGTAATTCTTGGGCTTCTAAGGGACTAATTCAAGACTAAGAACAATTAGAGTGTAATCAATTAAAATGGATCTTGGGACTATGCTTTCATAGGACAAGATGTGTATGGGAATATGACAATTTGATGAAGTTCTAATATTGATGATATGGTAGGCTAGGTCTAACGTCTTTGAGGCTAATCTTTTAACAAAAACACAAAGATTTCACTTGTTGGCTCTTTCGAGCACCTAACAAATGTGTCAATCAAAACCACCCAATACGTCAATTGGGAATCCCTATTTCTAGGATGAAACCCAAGGCATAGTTAACTTCATAACCACCCTTACGTCTAAGAGAGTGATAGATTCACAAAATATACACATAATTGTCTACCATTGCTTTGGTCTTCACATGCCTCTTTTGAGAATGATATAGATTCCTAAAGTTCACCCAAGACCCTTCTTTCAAAGATTGCCTTGAGTTTTCTAGAGTTTAGAGCTTTCACTCATCAAACCCACATGGGTATTTAGGGCTTTCACCCATCAAATCCCAATCACATTACTCAAGAAATAATAGAAGCCATCATTAACAAACTAGCATATACATAAATTAATCACTACCTACATGTAATTGCATCCTAATCAATCATAATCCCAAGAGGTAGATTTAGCAACTCATAATGATAATAAAAAATAAACCAACATTTCCATCTAAGTTATCCATAAGAAAATAAAGAGAGTGCAAACCCCACTTTAGAATCCAATGAATCTTCAATAGGTGAAACCAAATCTACACTTAGAAGTCACTCTAATGTCTTCTTAGATCAAAATTAGTACAAATTAGGCTCCAAGATCCAAGAAATTACAAACCCTAATCTAAGCTAAGCTGGGAGATAGAGTAGCAGAATGATGGGTGAAAATGAGCTACAAGACCCCTTAAATAAGCCTCACTTGCATATTTGACAAAATTACAAAATTTACACCTTACTCTTGCTATGCTTGAGCGGATCCAAAGCGGATAGAGAGCATATGGAAAGCATTTCCTAAAAAGATGCAAAGCGGATCCAAAGCAGATGCAAAGAGAATGGTTTTTTTCCTTCACATTTGGCCTCTTGTTGACTTGAATGACTTGTTCATCTTTCCTTTTTAACTCTTACCTACACAAATGAGCATTAAGTAAGAGATTGTCATCAAATCAACGGAAAAGCATGATAATTTAGGCCTAAAAGGTGCTATCAAGTCGTCAAATTGATAACTTATCAATGGAACATGCTCAACTCAAATGGGATCATCATAGACTCTTAACCAAACAACCACATGAATTCAAATTAATCCAACAAGTACAAGAGTCATAATCATAAACCTGGGAGTCTAAAAAGCAGTCATTCACACAATCAACATGCTCTTTACAACCAAAACACTTGCATCATGCAGTGAAATATAGCACCAACAAGAACATCCCACATTTATTCTTAACAAAAAAATTTAAAATTACCCTAAAAAGAGGAATTTCCCCACCCCACACTTAAAAATCTACATTGTCCCCAGAAAGATAGCTATAGAAGTACTCTCTGAGGCTTCTAGGCCTAGCTAGTAGCATATTTATACATCAAGAGGGTTCAGGGACCCTGCACTTAGTCTTCACCATGCTCTTTTGCTCAGGTTTTCCAGTACTAAGACTTTCAATCAACCTGTGACTCAAAAAAAACAAAAACTAGTGAAATAAAAACCATAAATACTGAAAATAAAACATACTTTAACTTGGGTTGCCTCCCAAGAAGGGCCTGATTTAGTCTTATGGCACAATCCATATCAATTTTTTCCTCCATCATAAGGATATGAATTTTACCCCCCAACTTCGTATCCATCTTTTTGCTTAGCTCAAAGAGTGGTGGTACAAATATTAAGAAACTGAGTAATGGATGGTGCATGATAAACCACTCGGCCTTGAAATGAGGTGTATTTTTGTGTTGCTTATCTAGTGCAAAATCAAGAATATAGAATTCCTGTTCCTCGTCTTCACACTCTCCCACTATTTTAGATGACTCTACAGATAAGACATCATCTAAACATAATGTATAAAAGTGCTTTGAGTGAGGCCCAATCAATCCCACTTTAAAATTTACACAATCGACAACACCCTCACTCTTATTCATCTTTTCAATTTCAGTCTTAAGAGAAAGATGACAGCTAAATGGTTGCAATTCTTGTGTCTGTTCCACACATTATCTAGTTTCTTCATTTTCTTTACTCAGTCTCTATGGAGATGGTAGTGGCGGTATCTCTTTAACCTATTCAAAAATTTTAGTTTTTGAGTACTCAGACTTTCTAGAATCATACACAACTTTGTCTGCATCTGGTTTGAGAGTCAACTCTACATCTACCTCCTTAGTTGTCTTTAGAGGTTCTTCATACAGTTCTTTACCATTCCTCAAAGTGATTGCCACTACTTGGTTAGAAGGTTCAGTGTCACTTAGTAAACCACCTTGAGTCCTGTTATTTTTTGCCTGTTGCACCTGTCCCAATTAATTCTCCAACTGCTTTGTATCCACCTACTGGTTCTTTATGTCTTCCGCCAACTATGCATAAGACGCTAAAATTTGTTTCATCACCTCTTCTATATTGCTAGTTTGAGTCGTGGCCTAATTTTCTTGAACCAGCTTTTGTTGAAACTGTTGTTGCTGGTTGTTCCATGATTGAATTGGTGGATGAGTCTGCCACATTTGATTGTCGGTGTTCACATAATATGACCTTTGAGTATAGCCCACAAATATTTTTGAATTGGGATTGACAGCATAAATAGCTGCAAAATGACCACTGTTACCACAAACCATACACTAACTTGTGGTCTGCTCCACAGATAGGACAGTATCCACCTCATATTGTGAAGGTCCCGTCCACGCACTTACATCAAAAATTTGGAAAAAAATTCCTCTCTATAGGGTCCCCCATAAAAATAACAAGAATCATCATCACTTGAAAACTATCTATCCCAGGCCGACCTAACCAGAAGTGTAAGAAAAAAAGTAAAAGAAACTAAAAAAAATTACTAAACTATGTAAAACTCAATATAGCTAAACTAAAAATAAGATATTTTTATATTTTCAAGTCCCCAGCAACGATGCAAAAAACTTGTTGCGTCCAAGCGCACACGCAAGTGTACTTGGTCTCACCAAGTAATGCAATGGCCTTAAATAAAGCCAAATATTGATCCCTAAAAAACTTGTATCAACAAATATCTAATTTAAGTTCAACTATCGAGATTAAAGTGTTGCAATGTAACCAAAAGAGTTTTGAAAGTTTGTAAACTAAAATAATGCGGAAAAGTAAAGACTTTGGACAAGCAATGGATGAAAACCCAAGGGTTAAGGCACTGTGAACAATAATAATATGCTAATGAACTGCATTCCTTAGATTACTTATCTTGGTTTTTGATTCGTAGTGTTTATCGTATGAGCATGGTGTCCCGTCCTCTAACCTTCTACCTAACTAGACATTACAACTACATCGTTGAGCGGGGATGTAATAATCTATTTAAATGCATTAAGATATCATCCTACATGTGAACCAAGCAAGGCTTCTAGGTATATCCCTATCCTATATTCTAATTCAAATTCTTTATTTCATAAAAGAATAAGAACATTGTTCTATTTATCTCCACGTTTTATCTTTTTATTCCCCTCCCGAGTTCACAAGGTAAACAATATATGTATTCTAAGGGTCGCGAATCCTTAAAATAATTAAAACAAGGATAAAAAAATAATTAAATATGGTAATCAATCCAAACAAACTTAATTCAAAGCGAAAGTAAACATTTTCTTGGCCTTAACCTCGGAAGGGGGCTTTTAGTCACTCATGGACATAGTCGTAATCAAGATAATTGAATACAAGATAAAGTCAATTAAAAAGCTAAAGTAAAAGAAGAATAACACTAATTGAAGTATTGTCCCACCCCTCTCCAAGTTCCAAAGCCGTCAAAGGTGTATAACATCAAGTATAATTGTCATATTTATAGGAGGACAAAATGCTGAGTTTTTGCACTAGGTTAATTTTCCGCATCTAGATGCGCGATGCACCCTTATCATGGATAACCACCATTTTTGGTTCATTAGGAAGATACTGGTGTATGGAAATCACCATTTGGCCCTAGATTTGGTCTGCGACGCACCCTTGACATCCAAGGTGTCCAATTCACGTCAAGTTGTGTCTTGTGCTTCCGTTGATCCATTTCAAGCATTTTTGTGTTGTTTCCACTTGATTTAAAGCTTTTATATCATTAATATATCATCATAATAAACTCTACAATCATCCTATATCATTAAACACAACAAATTAGAGCACTAAGCATCACAACATCCAAGACAACGAACTAGAAACTTAAGCTAAGAATAGTAGTTTTGCACCTTTTGATCTTTCACTTTGTTTTGACTTTGTCTTGATTCAATTGAACTTTAAACACTATAAACAAGTTTTTCCACAAATAATTAATCAATAATATCATAAGGAACTCATTATACACATTAGAATCCATCGCGATCAACTAGAACAACACTTAGCTCAAGCTAGTAACACTAGTTTTCTCATATTAACTCTAAATGACCAATTTGATTCCAAACTTGTTTGAAATGCACCTTAAACATTGTTATCAAATAATTAAACACTTATATGCTCATTTATATCATCATTGACTCATTAATCACACAAGAAATCCTCAAAACAAAGCTAAATAAGCCGAATAACAACACTAAAATGCATAAATCCACCTCAAATCAATTCACCTCATATTCCTCTTTCCTCGTTAATAGAAACTTCTTAGCAAATCAGTGTCCAAAAATAAAAATACAATGAATCCATAATGTTAGCCACCACATCTGCACGTTACAAAGTGAAAAATACAAACAGACCCATATATATATATATATATATATATAATGCAAGACCACATAAAACATAACAACATACAACAAGGACCATATGATTAAACTGATGCGGAAATACCTCTTTTACTTCTCTGTAATGCACAAGGATGATATTCTCCAACTATTTGTAAAAGAAAATCAAGAACAATAGCTATGTTCAAAGTTATAAAGGACTAAATCAAATACTAAGAACATTGAATATTTTTTAAAGATCTCCACTTTCATTCCTTTTTCTCTAGAAACAATAGGGTTACAACATAAAGAAAGTCCATTGTATATATCTATGAAGCACCTGGATTATTTTCCAAAGCTCTTGCACTTAAATATGAGGTGGAGAATAAACTAAGTCGTACAAAGTAAGAAGTATGTAATTATCTAAGGAAAACTCAAGCCTTCTAATAAGCCAATATTACCACAAAACTTAGTGATGGAGCATTTATGTAGAGGACATTTATTTATTCTAAATTAGAAAACTCCCTCCAGAACATCTCTTTTCCCTACAGCCAAACTTCTAAAGCATAATTAACCCCATAGGAGATCTGAAAGAGTGAGCATAATTACTAACTATGCAGTAGCACCATCAAATGTGCGATGCAAGAAAAGGGGCCATTGGAGTTAGTTTTGAAACTTCTTTTAGTATATTTACAGCAAGTGGTAAATGTTTATTTATTTTTGGTATAGTACATAGACAAACCCTAAACTTGGAAACAAGTTTCACTTAAGACACCTCAACTGAGTCTTGTAGCTATTAGACATTCCAAATTCTTATTAAGTCCTCATGACTTTCCAGTTAAAAAAAGTGAGCTTCACATGTCGTAATATGGCAAAAATATAAAATTAAATGAGAAAAAATCCATGTGTCTCTTGATCCTAGTTAATGCCAAAACTTAAAGCTTCTGAGGGAAAAAGAAAACAAGAATTTTAAGAACCTCTCTCCCCCTATCGGTCATCTTCTTCCCCATACACTCCCCATTTTTTTTTCATAGACTCCCCCAACCCCTAGATATTGTACCTCTAACTGGCCATCTTTTTTAACCCTCCCCCTTCTTCTTCTAAAGAACTTTCCCCCATTGCCAAATGAGGAGTTTCTTAAGAAGTATCTTAAAAGATTACATTCACCTGTTGTAGACATATGTAGCATGTTAGAAAACTAGCGTAATTTTAAGGGGTTGTATATGTATTTAGCCTTTTTCTCACAATGACCCAAAACCACCATAAATGATTTTAATTTGGAGGTACTTCCACAGCAATCGGGAAAAGCTAGAGAAAAATCACTAGAGACTAATGAATATTCTATGACAAAAAGAAAATGAAAAAGGTACAAATATACCCTCGAACTTTGATAAATGGTACACATATACCCTCCGTTATACTTTAGGTACAAATATACCTCCGTCGTTAATGATTTGGTACATATATACCCTTCTCATTAACGGCATGCCACGTGTCGCGATCCTAGCAATTTATCCATTTTTATTTATGAAAAAGGTGCAAATAGACCATCGAACTTTGATAAATGGTACATAAATACCCTCTGTTATACTTTAGGTATAAATATACCCCCGCCGTTAATGATTTAGTACATATATACCTTCTCATTAACGGCGTGCCACGTGTCACGATCCTAGCAATTTATCCATTTTTATTTATTTTATTCCCAAATAATTAATCCATCCTAATTAAAAATTCATTACCCGACCCATTCCATCCCAATCCAACCCGATCCAAACTGAAGCTTCACGCGTGTACGCCTAAAGCTTCTAAGAGCTGCAGAAGCAAACAAGGCAATTAATGCTGCCAAAATATTTACGCGAGAAAATTCTTACTTCATGATGACTCTTGGAGGTTATAACGTAGTAAGGAATCAAATTCTGGTGAGCTTAAATTGAATGTGTCGATTTTTTTCCTCTGTAAACTATTTTGTATGTCAATATATTCATACTCATGCATATTAATCTTTCATTCTTCTTGATGCATACTTCAAAATTCATCACAATTTGCAGATTATATTAGTTGACTTTGTGCGAGAGTATATGCCAAAGACTTCAGGTGTAATTGAACTTCAAGATTCTCATGGAAATAAGTAGAATGTCCGTTGCATCAGGAGGAAAATGCGGATGATTTTATGCAAAGGATGGTCGAAATTTGTTAGGAATATCGGTTTAGTGGTAAGAGACGCGTTTGTAGGGTTAAAATGCCTTCAGATCTAGTTCGTCGCTGCCATTTGCTCCAATCCTTCGTTCAATTCTGAGTCTCAGAAGCTTTTGGCATAAACGCATCTCTCAGAAGCTTTAATTTGGATCGAGTCGGGTTGGAATGTAATGGGTCGGGTAGTAGATTTTTAATTAGAATGGATTAATTATTTGAGGGTAAAATAAATAAAAATGGGTAAATGGCTAGGATCATGACACGTGGTACGTCGTTAGTTAGGAGGGCCTATATGTACCAAATCATTAACGGCAGGGGTATATTTGTACCAAAGTATGACGGAGGGTATATATGTATCATTTATCAAAGTTCAGGGGTATATTTGTACCTTTTCTATATAAAAATAGGTAAATGGCTAGGATCGTGACACGTGGCATGTCGTTAGTTAGGAGGGTATATTTGTACCAAATTATTAACGGCAGGGGTATATTTGTACCGAAAGTATGACGGAGGGTATATATGTACCATTTATCAAAGTTCAGGGGTATATTTATACCTTTTCTGAAAAGAAAAAGAGTCGCACGGTGATTGCCTAGTGATTGAGGCATAAACGCGTCTCTCAAAAGCTTCAATTTGGATCGGGTCGGGTTGGAATGTAATGGGTCAGGTAGTGGATTTTTAATTAGAGTGGATTAATTATTTGAGGGTAAAATAAATAAAAATGGGTAAATGGCTAGGATCATGACACGTGGCACGCCGTTAGTTAGGAGGGCCGATATGTACCAAATCATTAACGGCAGGGGTATATTTGTACCCAAAGTATGACGGAGGGTATATATGTACCATTTATCAAAGTTCAGGGGATATATTTGTACCTTTTCCGTATAAAATGGGTAAATGGCTAGAATCGTGACACGTGGCACGCCGTTAGTTAGGAGGGTATATTTATACCAAATCATTAACGGCAGGGATATATTCATACCGAAAGTATGACAGAGGGTATATATGTATCATTTATTAAAGTCCAGGGGTATATTTGTACCGTTTCTGAAAAGAAAAAGAGTCTCACGGTGATTGCCAAGTGATTGAGGCATGGGAACAACAATTTGGAGATTGCAAGTTCAATTCCCAGCTAACATTTTGTGAGAGCAGTCTGCTCCAACCTGGATGGACAAGGTTATCTTGACATCCTGTGCTTGTGACAAGGATAGACTTTCTGGGAGATCTATTTAGGTGCGCATGAAGTCTAAGTCAAAAAGGACCAATCTTAAAATTTTAAAATTGAAAAGAAATAGTAATAGGGGGTGATACTTGATCACTGAACTAAACTGAAATATCACAGTATGTAGAGTGTGTTCAACTTAAAAGAGTAAAATCATTCCTTGAAGGAAACTCTTTCAAAATCAAAAGACAATGCTTAAAAAGAGCCGACCCAGTTCAATACCCACTTCGTGGGTGTCTCGGGAAGGGAATACTCTAGGCAGTCTTACCCCTGCTTTGCAGGGAGGCTGATTCGAACCCGCGACCTGACACTCCACGGCAAGCAAGCTTACCCTTCCAAAAGACAATGCTTGCTTTCCCAAAATCAGATCGTTATTAATTTTCTAAGGAAGGAGTACGAAACCCACCAGGATCAAGATGGAAACCTCCATTAATTTCAATATGTGAAGTTATCAAGTATTCTTGCCCCCAAAATACTCTAACAAAGTCCATTTCCTATTAGTTGTATCAAAAAATATTCTAGTTCTCAAGGCAACCACCATGACTATTTCCCGACCAAAGAAATATTATGGAATCCCAAACCACCCGTTGCGCAGCCATACAAAATCAGATTAACAGAAGCATCCATATAACTTTAGTGCCCATTTGGAAGAAATCATAACTTGTACAATTAGTCCTATCAACTTTAATTTCGAATTCTCTTGCAAGGAATTCCAATGTAGAGATATACAAAATACAAGCCTAGATTGTTCAATTCCCAATAGAGACAAACACTAGGTGATTTCTTCCCATCTATTTCAACATTGATGGACAGAGTTACTTAGTAACTGTTATTGGTGGGAGGTATCCCGTAGGATTGCTTGAGGTGTGTGCAAGTTGGATCGGACACCACAGTTATCGAGAAAAGCCTAAATCAAGGTTACTATAGGCCCCACACAACAAGAAAAAAGATACTCTCCACATATCCAACCTTTGAGAAATCCTTGAAGAATAATAGTACACACTCTCATTCTTTTAGCTTTTGATATACAAGACAAAATCTAATTAAAGTTTGGAAGATTGATGATAAATGAACGGTAAGGAACATCCAAATAGCTGATAAACATCAAACCAGGTACAAGAAAATAAAATTATATGTGAAACTGACTAAATTGATAAGTATTCATCAAATTACATAATCTATTTATATAATTTTCCCCTAGCACGCGCGTCTTCACCTCAAAGCAACAACACAGAACAAGCTAAAAGGATACCAAAAACAGAGATTCACTCTTCAAGCATCCAATAACTTCGCCTCTTGAAAGTTCTTGTTGTCCTTCCTATGGGCATAGTAACAATGAAGAACATCAATGTCGTCTTCCTGCATTTAGAAAAAAAAGTTGATTGAAATGAAGAAAAAGTTTCTAGATGCACAATCGCTTGGTCAAGATCTGGTTGACAACACATACAACCTGTAAAGAAGTTATTGCTCTGTGAATTTGCAGATAATTAGGTTGTCTAGTCTTCGTATAAGTCATACAAGTTACTATGTTGGGATTCTTTTGGTCATAAAGGTCACTTTACTGTTTAGCAGAAATTACAGTAACTAGAAGAGCAACTCACATAAATATCCATGTTTTTTCAAAATACAATAAGCTTTTGTATTTTTTTTCCAAGCTTACTGTTAAGTCTCCCATTGATTGAAGAATCAGATTCATTTATATACATGATATTAAGAGTTAGACCTATCGATTGCGCTTGTTATGTTTCTCAATGTTGAGCCCCATTTTATGTTATCAACGCTCCAATTGTCGGCATGCAGGGAATGTTAAGCCTACGTTGATTGAGGGAATATGTTATATGGTCTTGAGAAATCTTCCCCTCACGAGTTAGCTTTCGAGGTAGAATTAAGCCCAAGGTTCATTTCTTTACACTTACCATGGAGGGTGCTTTCAGGGAATTTCAGGTCACATTACATTTTAGAAACATCATCTGATGTCAGGGATTTTAAACTTCCATTAAATAATCAAATATGTCTTAATCCCAAACAAGGTGAGTTGCCTTGACTATCCAAATCTTCTATATTTAATCTGTGTTATTTTGACTTGCACCAATAAATACGTTAGAGGTCTAAGAATCTGTATCCAATTAAAATAGTCAATTCAAGTTGTTTCACTTGGCGCATGCTAAAACCAGCATAAGGTTACCTTAGTATGGAAATAATACTCCAACTTGGAGTGAACATTTAACATGGTTCTTTAATTCTAATTCACTGGGAAGATAGTGATAAAACCATAAGCTTCGTAACTCCTTATTATGATTAGGTACAATAATAATAATGACTAGATATTGAAAAGATCAATCAGAAAAACATAGGAAAATCCACTAATTAGGTACAAGTTGTATTTGGTAATGACAAGAACAAGCTAAGCGGGAAACATCAAAGTCAATAGAGTGAACATCATACCTTCAACTTTTCGATTAACATCGTCCACAGTTTTACCATCCTTTTTCTTTCTACAGTTGTGACCATTTTTACGGAAATGTGGTACTAATTTTCGATCATATAGAAACAAGGAGCCTCCAGAATTCAGCACAAAAGGTATATTAGGGAGTGAAATGCCCAAAGCACTAGTTTAAGTGAAACAATTAATTTCTGAACCTGGAGGTTTGAGTGGAGGCCGTTGAGTAGAGTAGAAGTTTTGATGATTGCGAAAGATATCACAAATTTCAGGGGGCCGAAGCTAGCAGTGGTAGGCTTCCTTCAATATTTGTTCAAAATCTACATACATTTTAAAGACTATGTAATAACTGCAACGGATCAAATATATTGTGTCATCACAAACAAATACTATCCTGTATTGAAAGAACTCAAGAGCAGATATGAAGACATCACTTATTGAACAAAGATTGATAGGGGGATTGAAGTGGAGAAATAGATTTAGAGAAATATGAAGAAATAGAAAGAGGTAGAACAAACCTAAAGGTTGTCTGGTATGAGCCATGATGAGGATGAGCAAAAAAGAGAACTTCAAAAATTCACAGGAGGAGGAGCGGAAATGAAGATTTTAAACCCTAAACCTTAAGCCAATAACAGTTTTCAGGCACTAGGCCCTGCTTTTTTCAGTTGGAGAGAATTATTAGGAGAAAGTCAAACTTGTGTTCCCACTTTCACCTGAGGTTGCAAAATCAAGCTCAACTCGGCTCAATCCGTTCAAGTTTGAGTTGATTATTGATACTTTCATTTATTGGCTTAATTTATATTAATTTAATTCGTTCAAAATTAGATTGATTTGTGATTTTTGAGAAATTTTGTTAATATATTTTTAAAAGATTTTATTTTATTTGATATTTTATATATCATAACAAAGAAAAATAATTTTTCTAGTACTAAAAATTTATAACAAATAAATAAAGCAATTAAAACTTAGGACTCGATTGACCATAAAAATTAAAATTGTATTCACTTTATTTGGTATTTTTAAAGTTAAAAATAGAGATGGATTTGTGTTTGGTCATAGTATTTTTAAAAATATTTTAAACTATTGATGTACTTATTTTTATAAATATTATTTATACCTTCAATTTTTAAAAATTAACAAACTAACTCGTATTAACTTTTACAACTTTACTATAATACAAAAAGTAAACTACATTACTATTAAACATTGAAAACAACCACATGGAGCAATGTTTTCGTTTTCCATAACATCACCAATAAACCATTACTATTGTAGTTGACCTTTTTTTTTTTAATTTGTTTGGTGGTTTTTGTACAAAATAAAAAGTTGGTGTAGTATTTAAATATAAAGTGATAGGAAAAATTGAATCCAAAAATAGTGAATACCCCTTAAGAGGTGTTTTTCAAAAAATCAAAAACTGAAAAGGTATTCTGAAATATGTTTTTGATTTTCATGGCCAAAAAAATTTTTTGGAATAAAATGAAAACGTATTCCAGAAAATTGTGAATAATATTTATGGTTAAATGCCTACTTAGTAAGACTTGGGTGGATTGAGTTATAACCCAATACCTAACTCGTTTTGACCCAAATAAATTTTGATTCGTGTTGAATCCTGACGCATTTGTTATCTTGACTCGTTTTAATCTGTCCAATTGCCACACCTACGTTCTTTTTTGGGAAAAGGTGCAAAAAATACTTATACTTAGGTGAAATTTGTAGTTACACACCTTGAACTTTGCGGGGATCCTATGACCCCCCAGACTACGTAGACCACATTGTCAATGTATCAAAAATAGGTGATTCTCACGCACTAATTAGCGCCCCCTGGCATTTAAATTAATTACTGCAATCATTGTTTCTTCTTCTCTTCCTTTTTATGGCTTTTATTTAATTCGTAGTATTTTTAAAAAATAAATAAATAAATAAATAACCTCCATCACGAATATGAATATCGGGTTTGGTAAACTACCCACATCCCCCCCCCCCCCCCCCCCCAAAAAAAAAAATCGAACCCTATTCTTCTTTCTCCAAATTCCAAATTCAAATCAAAAAAATTTGCCGGTGTCAACTTCGTAAAAAGCTATATATATAATCCACAATTGTTCTTTATAAAGCTGTCGTTTTCTTCAATATCTTTATTCATAGATAGATTGGGGCATTTTTTATAATGCAAAGTATTCATTGGCTTTTGTGTATTTTATATGATCTAAATTTTATCACAATTTGTGTCAAGAAGAATATAAAGGAGAGGAGATTTTGAAGTTTCGTAACGTAGTTGGCATTGTGTTGGATGCCTTAATGACTTATAAGCTCCAATCAAGTGAGAAGAAAGAAACAAGCGTACAAAATCTCCACCTCTGCACCCCTTCCTCAAACCCCAAAATAGCCCCTTCTTAACATGATCTGTAATAAAAAATAAACATTGAATCGCATCCGCTTTCAACATTGAATCTTCCTTATCTAAACAAATGTTATTCAAATTCAATTTTACATCTTTCATGGTTAATCCTAATTTTAAAAATTAGAAATTAAAAATTAGTGTGAAAATATTAAAAAATAGTGAGAAGAAGTCTTAAACAAACAAATAAAATCAAGAAAGATATTATAATTTTTTAGGAAGAAAAAATCTTACCTTCAACAATGGAGATGAAATTGAGAGAAAAGTAAAAGAAAGGGGGTTTATACCTCTCTTTAATAAATTATATTAAAGAATATAGGAATTTAATAAAAATATATATAAAATAAAGAAAATTGAGGGGCTATGTGATAAAAAATAGGTTTATAACGATTTTTTAACATTCTTACGCGCTCAATGTGTGTGAATTCACGTAGTGGTCCAAGTGGGCAAATATATGCCAGTTAAACACGGTAAAAAAATAGTCTAGGGGTCATAGGGGGGTAAAGTTCAAGGTGTCTAACTGCAAATTTCGTCAAAGTATAGATATTTTTCACACCTTTTTTTCCTTCTTTTTTCAACTAGGAAACTTGGTCGCGCGATCGCTAAAGATTAACTATTTCTGTTCTTTCAATTTTATATTCACTTAGTTTAACAATAATAGTATCATTTCTTTTAATTATATTATAAAGAGCGGTTTCAAACTATGAAAGAAAATAAATCTTGCAAATTTGACTTCTATATTAATAGGAAAAAGGATAAAAAAAATAATCCTCTACTTTTATTATTGGTCGAGTTACCCTTTGTTATTTTTTGGCCTAAAAATACTTCCGTTGTTATACTTTTGGGTTAAATTAAAAGTACCCTATCACTAATGAACTTAACAAATATACCCCTCAATTAGATGGTTTCCCCAAATTGATCAAATTGCCCATTTTCCTTAAATAGCCCACAGCTCACTTTTAACCCGACCCGATCCACTAAACCTGAACCTAAATTAGGTTTTAGTGGTCTTCTTCCTTCAACTGAAATTGAAGTGCAAATCAAGGAATTAGTAACTCAGATGGTCACTCAACTTTGGACTTTTATCTCAAAAAGTCACTCAACTTTGATCCTTACTTCAAAAGTCACTCAACTTTCATATTTTTACACAAAAAGTCACTCAAACTATTTAATCATTTTTGTAAATAACATTTGCTTATATGGAATTATTATTTAAATTTAAAATACAGAAAAATAAAAAATAATCACTTAATGACTCTTTTATTCTTATTCCCATAAATTTAGTTTCTCCCCTCCTCTTTCTCATTTTTCTTCTCTTTCTCGCATATTGTAATTAATTCAACATTAAATATGTTTAATAAAATATCAAAGGATCACATTAAAATTTAACAATAACCAAAGAATTAAAATTATAATTATTTTGCTCTACCTTTTCAATCCTTATTTGAACTTTTTTTTTTATATGATATTGATGTTCATATTGAAATCTAATTAAAATTAAATTTGCACATTATATAGCTTATTATAAATGCGACTCTCTCAGAGATACCCCCCCCCCCCCCCCTTCCTATTTTCACTCTATGAAAAAAAACATTGTACTATATGTATATGTATGATGAAATAGGGATTTTATACTCATAATTAAATATTGTAAGTAATATACCTACGTTATAGAGATTCACTATATGTATGTAATAACTACGTACACGTGACTTTTAGTAATAAATGAGTTAAATTACATATTATTTAGTTATATTTCATCGTATTAATATAGTTTATATTAATAATTTTTTATCCTTCGATTATTGTTAAATTTAATTTGATCTTTTAATATTTTACTAGGCATATTTAATACTGAATTAATTACAATATGTGAGAAGGAGAGAACAATGAGAAATAAAAATAAATTTATGGGAATAAGGATAAAAGGGTCATTAAGTGCTAATTTTTTATTTTTCTGAATTTTGCATTTAAATAATAATTCAACATAAGCAAATGTTATTTTAAAAAATGATTAAATAGTTTGAGTGACTTTCTGAATAAAAATGTGAAAGTTGAGTGACTTTTGAAGTAAAGATTAAAGTTGAGTGACTTTCTGAAATAAAAATTTAAAGTTGAGTGACCATTTGAGTTATTAACTCGCAAATCAAGTGTAACTCAAAGACCATTCAATTTTTTTATCAAATTGTTCCAAATTAAAATATGAACTCCCCAATACATTTTTGATCTTTGAAGAATACCTACTCAAGATGAATTAATTTCGTTTGGGAAAAATCAAAATTTAAGCTTTGAAGCTTTAATGGAGCTTCAATGGCTGCCAATGGTAGTTTCCGTGCGGCTTCAAGCTCATAAGAACGAGACCAGTTCTTTCATGCACGGTCTCTAAATTAACAACAAATCAGCACAATTCAGTTTAATTATTATTGTCTTGATCGATCCACGATAACGGTCTCCGAACTCCTATGAACTTCAACTTTAATGTTCTCTATGTTTGAATGTAATGAAGTTATGAGTGTTTGTAGGTATTTATTTATGGATTTCCATCAAATATGATTTTGTTTTGTGTAAATAACATAAATCCCCTACCTATTAAAACTAATTACATAAAATCCCTTCTAGTTTTCTCTCTCCCGAATTTTGCAAATATACTCATACATTCGGCTGCCCATCATATATAGCTCGAATGTATGATAAAACAGTTAATCATATATTTAAGGTAAGATGATAAAACATAATCTCCTACATTCATGGAAAGAGTAATCAGACAAAATCTTTCATTCCCCTAAATAAAGCCATTAATTACCTATAATTATGTTTTGTATGATTATATAAAATAACTGAAATTTAAATTCAAAAAAAACTCTTAAACATCACTGTTAGTTTTCCTCATTTTTAATGACGTTTTTGAAGAAAAAAAAGTCCTCTTCATCTTTCTGCAATTCTCGAAAAAAAAAATATGAGCATCCCCATATTGTTGCGTCATTTCGAAATTTGGGAGTTGAAAATTATTTATCAATTCTATAAAAGTGATGCAATTATTATTTCAAAAAGTATTAACTTTTTGAAATTGATTGCTACGATCGCGATGGAATTGAATATTGACGAAGTTCGTAAAAAAATCGAAGTAAAATATACAATAATTTCACATGTATGAGGGCAACTTATACATTTAAAAAATAAACTACAGTAATGTATAATGTCATACTACACATCTAAATTTTTCGCCTTAAACATGTATGACCTATATGTCTTGACAGAAGGTATAATGAAAATTTATAGAAAAATAAGACTTTCTAACAGTATAATACCACATAAAGCATAAAATGCATCTTATAAGAACTTTTAATGTATAACTTATTAAAATATATATCTTCAGGCTTATATTATACATTAAAATAAGTGTAAGGGCAACTTATACATTTTAAAAATAAACTGCAGTAATGTATAATGTCATATTACACATCTAAATTTTTCACTTTAAACATGTATGACCTATAAGCTTGACAGAGGGTATAATGAAAAATTTATAAAAATAAAACTTTTTAATTGTAAAAGACAACATAAAACACAACTAATGTAATAAGAACTTCTAATGTATAACATATTGAAAATATATATCATTAGACTTATATTATACATTAGTCTTCCAAAATAACTAATGTATAATGTCTGATATATTATATCTTATACTTTCAAATAAAAACTTCAAGAATGTATAATGTTACACCATGCATATAAAATATTAGCATTATACATTATTTATCTATATACTTGTCAGAATGTATAATATAACCTTATACAAAATTCATAGATTATAATTGTATAATTCTACTAAATACAAAAACAACCTCTTCTATATATACAAAAGCTTACATTATACACAAGTGTGTTAAATAAAGTAATGTATAATGTATAAAATCTACATCTTTAGATGCGATGACAAGTAATTTTTTTCCATTGTAGCAAATCACTTATTCTTTTGAGTAGCCCCGATGTACAAATTGCAGTTATCTTTGCAACCACAAAGCTAGCCTGTTTCAACAAAAAACAAACATAAAGTTAGACAAAATACTGAAATATATAAAATAGAATCTTTGAAACATAAAGTTAGATCCAAGAATATTGAAAGAATTTGATATTACAAAATATAATCTTTGAAAGAGTATTAGAAAAATGTTAAACAGAGCAATATCATTCCTTTTCAGAAATAGAATAATATAAACTAAGATTAAATAATCAAATAATCAGGATTTAGATTTTTACAGAAAATTGAGTAAGTGATTTCGTTGATTCAATCATTTGAATAAACGTCGTTGTGCTCTGTTCACAAGATTCATTTTCCGTGGCATATTCCACCCCGTTGTGCTCTGCTGCTGCTGATGATAACCCAATTGAGATTTTTTGAAGTTTCTGATAATTCGTCGTCATTTTTTTTGCCTTTGTTTTCTCATACAAGTCCATGACTTTCTGATTTGGTGAAGTTCAAAAAGAAAACAAAGATTAATGAATGAAATCAATAAGTTCAATTAATGTTTGAAAACTTACAATGGTAAACTCTAAGTATGATTGCTTGATTTTAGGCATAAAAAAGGAGATTGAATAATGGAGGATAAAATGATTTGTAATGGGAGAGAAAAAGATGGAGGAAAAGGCGGCCTTTTTTGGATGTATAATATTAAGGAGAGAGAAATTACCAAATAAGGAAATTTTTGTAATTATTTTGAGATTTGTGTAAATACTTTACCAATTTAGAATTTAATGTAATTGTGTAACTTTAACTTGTGTATATAGGTAATTTTTAGTTTTGTTTTTACAAATCATGGTTTTTGATTTTAGAGATAAAAGAAGAGAGGAATGGTGTCTTTTATACTTCTATTTATTGTTTTTACTTTAAAAATTTTGTGGGTTTTAATTTAGTGGGTCGAGTCAGGTTATTTAACGAAAATGAACAATTTTGATCAATTTGGGGGACACCATTCAATTGAGGGTTATATATGTGAAGGTCACCAATGGAAAGAGTATTTTTAGCCCATAAGTATGAGGGATAAACTTGATCAATAAATGAAAGTAGTGGGGTATTTCAAACCCTTTTTCCCTTATTAATAAGTTCAATTTTTTTTGTTTTTGATTAAAATTGGGAAAAAGGCCCATTTAGTAAAACAAAAGGGGAAATGACAGAAACGACACTTCAAATTAAACTATTTTCATGGAAATGGTCATGGAATTTAAATTCCACCTTCTAGCCTTTCAATTTATTGGCTTGTTCTATACCGCTTCTACACACCTTTTATACAGTTTCTATATATATATATATATATATATATATATATCTTATACATATAAATATTCTATACGAAAATTATATAGTATTGATACACAATTTATACAATAACTGTACATTTATTTTTTACACGTTTTATACAACAATTATATAATTTTCATACACTTTCTATATATTTTTTATATATTTTTTACACATATACATGTTTGATAGAACTATATAATTTTTATACATATATATTATATAGATACATATTCTATTTAACAATTATATCATTTTTATATAATTTAATTATTATTTCTAAACAATAAAAAAGGCAAAATATTTGATCAGTTAAAAAATTTATAGCAAAAAATATATATATTTTAAAAGGGACAAATTGTCCAAGTTGAATACTGTATCAGTATTGTATATAGACTGTATCAGTATTGTATATGGACTACGTAGGCCAAAATGACCCAAATTAAAAAAATGTTATAAAGTGGAAATAGTATATCCGACTGGCCACGTTTTGAAAAGTTTTTAAACTTGGACTATTTATTTTAGAAAGTACTATAGAGTTTTCTTTTTTCAAAACAAAATTTGTAAATGTACAAACCAGACCCAAAAGTGGCCTGACCCAAATAGCAAAAATCTGACAAATTCAACTAATAAGAAAATAATTTAATTAGGATTGTAGATAGAGACATCAAAGGAAGCTTCAAGAGCCTCTTCTTCTCCGATTCATATCTCGACAATTTGTTACAAAGTTTCATGAATTTGTTGAATTGTTCCTTGGAGGATCTTCTTCCATTTTTGTGTTTGCAAAAATTAGTCTGAATTGGCTGTTTTATGTTGTCATCTTCACACTCAATCTTCAATCTCTATCGAGGATCAACTTCTGCTTCATTTGCTAGAATTTTCAAGCTATCGAGTACATCTAGTGCCTCCAGATCTTTTATCTATTTGGAAAAATCCAAGCTTGATATAGATTCCAACTGTTGACGGTCCATGTACTCTTCTAGGTGTCAAAATCGAGCGGGTGTCATACGAAAGGCCCAAAACACCCTTATCTGTCTGATAATCATGCACATAATTCATGACAAAAGAAATGCGGAAGATACACAGTATAACGGAAACATGGTCAAGAATTATATGAAAACAAAAATAGCGAATAGTGTCCCACAATCTAAATCAACATCTCTAAAACCGTCTGCGAAATCTATACTGCATAACTGAAATAATGTCTATCTGAAAATTGGGATAAGGCCCCTAGCAGACCTAAAACTAATAAATGATAAATGAAATAGCAGACGTCAGGCCTTCCGAAATATAGAAGGCTCACCACTTGATTCTGCGATCTGTCAGAAGAAATTTACTAGTTATCTGGACCCCTAGACTGTGCCTCCGAACCTGGGAGGAAAGGGGATCAATACAAAAGTACTGGTACGCAGAGAAATCAAAACAGAAGTATAATATTTTTACACAATATAGGTGAGAGCCATTATAAAACAGTTTCATATCAAATCATTTGAAAACACATAGGCATAATGAAATTGTTTTCAATAATAATGAAATGCAGCTGAGCTAGGTAGAATACCCTACATAATTTACACCAACTGTCAAGCTCCGATTTCTGCCAAGATTAGAGTATACTTGAGGGGAAGACACACAAGATCACACAGTATGGTGTCTCGACCCAATAATAGTGCCTAAGATCACTTAGCCCAGGCTCCTACCTATAATCCCAATTTGGGAATGACATAAAGTCAAGTACTCAAGATCACTTAGCCTGGTACCAAATTTCCGTGTCGGCAAACACGATTTCCAGCGATGAGCCCTTACACTCAAACGCCTTCTTTGGGCATCCACCTATCTCATGTAAAATCAATGCATTCAAATTTCATCTAATTTAATCACATATCATATCCTGTAGGGTATCGTCATACCCGACTTGCAAGCCATCAATATCACATTATTCTTCTCATTCAACCATTGTATTCAACATGTTTCAACATAAATAACCCTCTCGTTTTCAAGTCAAAATCATATTAATTCTCAAAATATTTCATGTCATACTTTTCAAGATGTTTTCAAACAATTTACATCATATGAACATTCAAAACAAATTCACATCAAGAGAGGGATTTTATATAATTCATGCTCTCAAAATATCACCTTTTCAAAACACACACATATACATATATAATATGTCAAATCATTCGGAAGTAGGCTTAAAGACCAAATTCAATATTATAGAAACGTTCAAAACATAATTATATTCGTAGTTTCAAAACCCCCATATGTAAAACACGAATTTAAAGACCCATGAGATTTTTGGATAACCCCACATACCTCTATATGCGAATATGATAAGTGTTTCTTGATGCCTACGTTCTGGGAATTCCAACTATGCAATTAGTTTATAAAACCCACGGTTGAATCTTGAGTTGCTTGGATTTTTATTTTGAAACCCTAGAGAGAGTTCTTGAACAATTTTGATGAATAAAGGTGTATTTTGGGGTCTTTGGGAACTGAATTTCGTGTTTAAGGCTAAGTAAGGGTGAAAAAAGACCATTTTGTCCCAAAAACGGAGTGTTTAAGTCACCTGAAACCTTTACATAGGCGCTACCTATGCTATCGCCTATGTTTACATAGGCGCCGCCTATGCTATCGCCTATGTTTACATAGGCGCCACCTACTACTTTGAAAGGCCATAATTTCTTGCTCGGGTGCCGGATTTTAGGAAAATTGGTATTCTTGGAAAGCTAACTCGAAGACCTATCATTTGACACATACTAGGCTCTCTAATTCGACATATATAAAGAGTTGTGGTCGATGGAAGCTGACACAAATTACAACGTCCACTAAAACTTAATCGATCGAAATAGTTTCAACTCATCCTAGAGTTGAAGGACCTCTATGGTCTAAATTCAAGCTTGAATGGATTCATATACTAAGCAAATAATTAACATGCCATATTGGAATAGGATTTGTGGCTTCAGGATTATCAACGCATCGAAATCATGATTTTTATAATGCCCTGAAATGCGGGGTGTTACATTATCTCCCCCTTGGGATCATTCATCCTTGAATAATGGGTAGGAACATATTAAAGCTTAGAGGTATGGAATAACGCGAACATGATATATTTCTCTAAGAAAGAATGCACTGATCTGAAAAATGACTATAAGACTGGAACTATAGATGTTCTAAATTCTTATACCGGACGTGCATATTTGATGCATGGAATACACGACTGAAGCTATTCATAAGCTGAATTCTCATAATGAACATGCATATCTAATGCATGGATCTGTGACTGAGTTTTTCTCATGAACGCAGGACTAAATACACTGATAAGCTGAACTTTTTCTATTGAACATGCATTTCTAATGCACGCATATCTGACTAGACTAACGTATGAATGTATGACTGATTACGCAATGATAACTGGTGCGAGGCTTGTAATAAGAATCTATGCATGCAATTGAATAAGGTATCTCCCCTTTGGGATCCTATGTCCCTCTATGAATGCTCAATTCACTAAGATATTCGGGGAACTGAGACGATGCACAGGGCACCTACGAATTGAATCATAACTGAACCTCTGGAATTTGAATCTAATGCATAACGGATGAACTGAGCTATACTCACAATTACTAGTATACTCTATCTTGGAATAGTATCATGTCTGAGATTTCCGGTAGCATGAACAAATAAAAAGACGAGAAAACAAGTCATGCGAATCTGACTGCTAAACTGACTTACTGGCTATACAGACTGAATTATGTTGGACCCTCATACTTAACTAGAGTATTTCTTCAACGCTCTCTCTAAAAAGTTCTAACAGTAATAGGGAGCCACAAATCTTGGGTATGGATTACACAAGGTATCTCACTAAGGAAATCACAACATTGACACTACTTTGCAATCTGGAATATAGACATATAACTCCTAAATTAGGATAGAATTACCGGACCTTTGGCAATACAACTTCTTACTTTCAAGCTTAGTACACTTTTCGAATATCCCTTAACTATACTATTCCCTATAAATATCATAATCATTCAATTCAGCTTAAAATTCTCATATGAGCATTGACAAATTTTTCTACTAATGTCTAAAATAGCTTAATCCTTACACCGTGATCAAGTCTAACTCTAAGTCATAAAAAATACAACATGCTACACCACGCTATTATTATAAAACATATGACACCACCTTCTATACCTTTTTTAAAGATCACATCCTAAGCATAACATGCCTTACCACTTCAATGACTACTCTGAACTCTTAATATGAAGTCCCTAATGCATATTGCGACCTCCCACTACAATCCCAAAACGTCATTCAAGCCTATTTTATAACCACATGTTTACTTCAAGGCAACCACCCATAAATACATACTTCACATAGTTTCTAAACTATTGTCAATATAACTCCCACACGCTACCTTAAAACATACACACAAACTTTTCCACTAACCATCACATGTATCAAAGATTGGCCCCAAATCTTACTTCATACTTATGGCCTTATTTAAACAAACGTACTATGATCTTCCATCAACAAAAACATTTACATCATCACCACTATTATTACATAGGGAGGATCACTAAAAGGTTAAAACATAAGACCCTGAAGCACGAGAAGATTTTTATACGGGACTGAGCACACTATAAATAGTGAGTACATGCGTCATAAGTCGCATGACCTCAACTAGAGTTTCTAACATAAGAAATGTGATTCCGACTACTTGAATGAACTAGAACTCATTATCTTGGAACTGGAAGAGTACGTGACTCTCTATCATATACAGGAATCATGAACTACGATCACGGAACTGGATCATAAGGCATGAGTAAGCATTCGAATAACCAAAAAAAAATACTGAGGTAGGAATGGGTTGAGATTCTCCCTCACTTTCTGATGTTCTAAATCATACTGCATCACCACTAGAATTTGAGAGCCTTACTTGATCATTTGTTCTATCATCTCTCCCTTAGCTTCAAGTCATCATCTAGAGTTTGGGAGATCCCTTACCAGATTCTAACTGAACTACACTTGCTGCACTCTGGGGTTTGAAAGAAAGAAAAAAAAATGACAATACATGCATATCGTAGACTTAACCCGAATGACTACCTTCTGGGATACACTTACCAATAGTCATAGTATAATGCTTGCACACTTATTTCTATCGATTCAACCTTCAAAACTTAAACTTAGATTCTAACACTTAACATGACTATTTAGATCACCATATACCATCTAACTAGTCTTTCTCCACTTAACAATTCAATGGTACTACTAGCCACACAAATTATGTAATAGTCTTAAAAAAATATGCCGTAACCTTATATCACCTTGGCATACTTCTACACCATACCTACAACATTATACTTCATTATGAATCAATTTAAACTTAAGCCATTTCATACACCGTTCAAGACTATTAGATCACTTTCATATAACTAACATCATTGACCAAGAAATCATCACATCCACCTTTATGAACTTCAACTGTTCAAACTTAATGTCTAGTGCTAAACATGATTTTACAACCCAACCTTACGCATGATTCTCACTTGGAGACCATGAAATAAACATCAAGAAACACTAGTACACTACAACTTCATAACAACAATAATCGACCTTGACCTTACGGTCTTCCTTATCATAACTCATTAGCACGTACTATTTCAACACATCAAGCCTACTAATATTTATTCCCACAAACATATATCATTAATCTCATGCCACTATTCTTACATCCACATCCTACATTAGATTTAATCTAATGGTCTAGCATCAATCATCTACCACCAATGACGAGGGCAACATAATATACTAATCCATCAAATTGGAATATTCTATCCCAAATACTTCAAAATCTGCTACATACCTGTTCATAAGTAGTACTAGTTTACAACTACCAACAAAAGAAGGTCAAGGGGTAAGGTCACATAATAGACATGATCAACCTTAATCTTATATTATAAACCCATACAATCTTTTCTACTTATACGAATTTCTCACCTCATACTTACTCACTCAATCATACACTTAGACTGCCTTCAAATTTCTCAAACAACCATGAGTCTATAATCATAACTTACTCGCTAATATAGCCATTTTCACATTCAAGCAACCAACAAATCACCCTAACTAACAACTCCTTCTTTACCTCATACTAAACTAACTCACAAGGACGAATTACCTCTTTACCAACTCAATATCATGCAAATAGATTCAGCCATACATATATTAAACCAACGAAAGAACAACAAGTTGCTAGTGAATCGAAACAGGCCTCACACGGCTTCACTAGACTTTGGTTTTGTATTTTGAACAAGAAAATAAGATGGATGACAAGGCAACTATGCTAGTAAATCGAAAGAGCCCTACGCGGCTTCACTAGACTTTAAATTTATTTTATTTTATTTTTTTCAAAAACACCATGATAACAAGATTACATATTACAAAGAATAGAAAATTGACAAATAATATTTAATGGTCTAAGAATATACATATTATTCTATATAAATAAAAATCTAAGTAAAACACTTCCTCCATGGACTACCATACCATCCACACACGCTGCTAGCTACCACATTGGTTTATTACTTACTATAAAGGGGTAAATCATCCTCACTCTAAAGCACTAACGGACTCTTCTCAAGTCCTTGCAAAAATCTTATATGATTCGATCAGAATGAACCATACCATTTAGACTCTAAACTTCTGTACTTGAATCGGCCCAATGATGAGACATGTCTGAGAATATCCGAGTAAGGAAAGAATTGGGATGACTGTTACTTTCGTATGGGAGACACCATAGCACGAATTTGAGTATGAAAGAGGAATATTCTGACTCTATTGCATGGACTAGAACATGAAAAAAAAAAGACATTCCTAAACGCCTAGTAGCCTCTTTCTTATAAGTGTGGCGCGCTACACACCCATAAACAAGACTCTACCTGACACAATTTCACAGACACCCTGGGACTATGAACCGTGCTTTGATACCAAGTTTGTTACGACCCAAATCGGGATCCTGGCCATGATAAGCATTCCGAACCATAAAGGCCCGGAACACCCCTATCTGTCTGATAGTCATGCACATAATTCATGACAAAGGAAATGCGAAAGATACACAATATAACGAAAACATGGTCAAGAATCATATGAAAACAAAAATGCGGAATAGTGTCCCACAATCTAAAACAACATCTCTAAAATCGTCTGCAAAATCTCTACTATATGACTGAAATAATGTCTATCTGAAAACTGGGACAAGGCCCCCAGCAGACCCAAAACTAATAAATGATAAATGAAATAGCAGACGTCAGGCCTTCCAAAATATAGAAGGCTCGCCACTTGATTCTGCGATCTGTCGAAAGAAATTTACTAGTTATCTGGACCCCTAGACTATGCCTCCGAACCTGGGAGGAAAGGGCGTCAATACAAAAGTACTGGTACGCAGAAAAATTAAAACAGAAGTATAATATTTTTACACAATATAGGTGAGAGTCATTATAAAGCAGTTTCATATCAAATCATTTGAAAACACATAGGAATAATGTAATTGTTTTCAATAACAATGAAATGCAGCTGAGCTAGGTGGAATACCCTACATAATTTACACCAAATGTCAAACCCCGATTGCCGCCGAGATTAGAGTATACGTAAGGGGAAGACACACAAGATCACACAGCATGGTGTCTCGACCCAATGGTAGTGCCCAAGATCACTTAGCCCGGTACCAAATTCCCATGTTGGCAAACACAGTTTCCAATGATGAGCCCTTACACTCAAACGCCTTCTTCGGGAATCCACCTATCTCATGTAAAATCAATGCATTCAAATTTCATCTAATTCAATCACATATCATATCCTGTAGGGTATCGTTATACTCGACTTGAAAGCCATCAATATCACATTATTCTTCTCATTCAACCATTGTATTCAACATGTTTCAACACAAATAACCCTCTCGTTTTCAAGTCAAAATCATATCAATTCTCAAAATATTTCATGTCATGCTTTTCAAGATATTTTCAAACAATTTACATCATATGAACATTCAAAACAAATTCACATCAAGAGAGGGATTTCATATAATTCATGCTCTCAAAATATCACCTTTTTGAAACACACATATATACATATATAATATGTCAAATCATTCGGAAGTAGGCCTAAATACCAAATTCAATATTATAGAAACGTACAAAACATAATTATATTCGTAGTTTCAAAATCCCCATTTGTAAAACATGAATTTAAAGACCCATGAGATTTTTGGATAACCCCACGTACCTCTATATGTGAGTATGATAGGTGCTTCTTGATGCCTACATTTTGGGGATTCCAAATATACAATTAGTTTCTAAAACCCACGGTTGAATCTTGAGTTTCTTGGGTTTTTATTTTGAAACCCTAGAGAGAGTTCTTGAACAATTTTGATGAATGAATGTGTATTTTGGGGTCTTTGGGAACTGAATTTCGTGTTTAGGGCTAAGTAAGGGTGGAAAAGGACCATTTTGCCCCAAAAACGGAGTGTTTAAGTCACCTAAAACCTGTACATAGGCGCTACCTATGCTATTGCCTATGTTTACATAGGCGCCGCCTATGCTATCGCCTATGTTTACATAGGCGCCGCCTACTACTTTGAAAGGCCATAACTTCTTGCTTGGGTGCCGGATTTTAGCAAAATTGGTATTGTTGGAAAGCCAACTCGAAGACCTATTATTTGACACATACTAGGCTCTCTAATTCGACATATACAGAGAGTTATGAATGATGGAAGCTGACATAAATTACAACGTCCACTAAAACTTAATCGATCGAAATAGTTTCAACTCGTCCTTGAGTTGAAGGACCTCTATAGTCTAAATTCAAGCTTGAATGGATTCACATACTACGCAAATAATTAACATGCCCTATTGGCATAGGATTTATGGCTTCGGTATTATCAACGCAATGAAATCATGGTTTTTATAACACCCCGAAATGCGGGGTGTTACAGAAAGCTAATAGTTTGCAAATCATAGATGCGATAATTTAGACGACAAAGAAAATTATACTCCCCCCATTTAAAAAATAATGACCTACTTTGACTTGATACAAAGTTTAAGAAAATAGAGAAGACTTTTGAAATCATGTGGCCAAAGTTGTGTTAAATGTACTAAAATGTCCTTTAATCTTGTGGTCCTAAGTATGTCGTGTGGAAAGTTGAAATCTAAGTATTGCCAAAAAAGGAAAGGGGTCATTCTTTTTTAAACGAACTAAAAAGGAAAGTAGGTCATTCTTTTTGAAATGGTGGGTGTACTAAAGAACATATTATTGATATGATTTGGTCAATTGAGCGTGTATATTTAATTCAAAAAAACATACAAACTTATTGGAAGAATAATCTTTCCAAACATAAAAACTTATTGGGAGAATAATCCTCCCCTAAACAAGAAACTTTGACGAGTACATTGTGAATACTATTGTGTGGTTGTATAAAAAGAGGAGTCTTCTATTTATAGAGGTCCAAAACCTTTCCTCCAAGAAAGAGGTTAGCCGAATATAGAAGAAGTTTATATATTATTTTTTTAGGAAAAGTAAAAGTAATTATGGTATTTCCTTATTTTCTTTCAAGAAAAGTAAAACTTAAATTTGGTAGGAAAATCAACCAAAATCCTAACAAATCTCCCATTTTTGGTTTGATTTTCTTGACACGATTTGATCGACCTTCTTTATGTCACATATATGATCTTCGTTCTTTAAATAATCTTCATCTTTGTTGCTTGCCATGATTAAAAATAAGGTATAAAATATTATGGTTAAAAATGAATTAAATAAAATATTATGTTTAAAATAAATTAAAAATAAATATTTTATTTTTATTTATGAAGATGCAGCAACAAGAATGTTAAAATATGGTTGAAACTTTTGCTCCACATGTAGTTGGACAAAAATCTTCATTATCATCAAATTGCTTGCAACTTGATTTGAAATCTCTATAAACCTGTCTTTAATATCGTTTTAACGAACCATTGAATCTTTGAACCATAGGCCCTGATAACAATTGTTAGGTTTGAAATTGAGAGGGCGTTATGCAAAAGCTAATAGTTTTTTAACCACAGATGAGATAATTTAGGTGACAAAAAAAACATACTACATATTATAGATATGATTTGACCAATTGGCCTATATATTAAAAACTAATTCAAGAAACATAAAAACTTATTGGGAAAATAATCTTTCTCTAAACAAAACTCTTTAACAACTACATTGTGGATGTTATTATGTTGTCGTATGCGAAGAGAGTCTTCTATTTATAGAGAACCAAAATCTTTCCTCCAAGAAAGAGGTTAACCAAATATGAGAGTAGTTTATATTTTCTTTTAGGTAAAGTAAAAGTAATTATGAACTTTATTTTTCCTTCAAGTAAGTAAAACTTAAATTTTGTAAAAAAATCAGGATAAAATCCTAACAATTGGCTCTTTTTTATCCCTTAGGATTAATTCCTTCCCCCAATTAAACGATGGATTGAATCTAGCAAGAGATTAATACCACCATCTATCCTGTTAATAAGAGAGTTAAAAAGAAAAAATTAAAGGATTTTCTTTGAAGCACTCCGGTTGGTATCTTATTGTAGATTACCAGTGGGCTAGCGTTGTTTACAGAACTGAAAACTCAAGCAATACCCACATATTTTAATAAGTTAAAAAATATTTCGTAAAAGCAATTTTATTTTATTATTATTGCACATCCTTTGGAACTATGATATATTTTTTTCCTGAGTTTCTATGAAATATCTCACAATGTGTAGTAACAATAACTGGAGCTTGAATTAAAAAAAATTGTTCAATAATGAGATAATAATACCTTGATAGAATTTTCTGACATTCTAAAATGAGACTTCGCTCTTTTACTTTTTTTATACCTTTTTATTTAGTATAAGAATTGTCATTTTGTTATATTACTCTACCTCAATTTGCACCATTAGAGATTAAAAACAAACAAACCCTAAATTTTAAAACAGTACAAAAGAATTCATTAAAAAATTAGAGAAAAGATATTGTTAGTAGAATGAAAATCAAAATCGAAACATATTTTTATGCTAAAAAGAACTAACTTTTGGCTTTTAATAAGGAGTTTATAAGCCAAAACACAAAAGTCATAAGTTGGTACTAAAAATGCTTTTAAAAGTGGCTTTTAAAAAGTACTTTAACAATGCTTTTGAAAGTGCTGAAACTTATTTTAAAAATAGGCAGTTACGTGTTTGGATAAAAGTACTAAAGCTGAAAAAAATTATTGATGTGTTTGGTAGACAATTGTTGTTAAGCACTTTTTTCTTTTAGTCAAAATGTCTGAAATACCCCTATAGTTGTTAACATTATATAAAGTTGATTGCTATTAGATTTTTATTTTTAAAATAATTTAAATTAAAATTAATTTATATTTTAATTCAATTTCAGTATAAACTATTTAATACATTTATTTTTAAAAATATTTTCATGAATAAATAAGTGGATGTTTGGATTGACTTACTTTTAGGTGCTTTTAGCTTTTAAACACTCTTTTACTTGTGCTCCATTTTTCTTCTTAAAATTGGACAAAAGAGATCCAAAAATGAGCAAAATTTGTTGTTTCAGTTATATGGATCCGTTTTTTTTTGTGAATTTTTCCACACTAATTAACCCATCATTGTTTTTCGAGATTTTTTTCTTCTGAAAATTGAACCAAAAAATTCAAAAAAGAGTAAAATTTTTTGTTTCAGCTAAATAGGTTTATTGATTTTCTATTTTTCTTCAAGAAAATTGAACAAAAGTCACCCAAAAAGAAGTTGAATTGCTAACGACAAATCAAACTTTGTTGTTTTAGTCAAATGAACTACCAAAAAAATAATTCTTCTCAATTCCTAATAAATTCCATAAGCATCAAATTGCTAGAAACCCATTAAAAAAAAGAAATAAAGACACAAAATGGAGAGAAAAATACAAACATGAAGAGAGAAACACAAAATAGAGAGAAGACACAAAAATGGTAGAAGAGAACAAGTGTTTTAAGACAAACATGATGACAATTTTGAAATATGTGATGTTTTAAGACAAACATGATGCCAATTTTGAAATATGTGAGAATTACAAGGGATAAATACGTCTTTATTTGATCAAACTAGAATGACTTATAAGCCCAAAATACAAAGTATTGGTGAAGGTGCTTTTGGCTTAAAAAGAGCAATTTTTGAAGTTGCCAAATACTTTAAAAAATAAAAAATGACTTCAAAACTATTTTGACCAGCTTTTAAGCCCATTCAAACACCCTACCAATCAAAAGAGAGTATTGCCCAATTTTTCTCACTTTCTTAGCAAATACTGATATTGGAATCCTTAATAAATATTTAAAATTTTCTTTTAAACCGTTCAACTTCTTTCCAATTAGGTAAGAATCTAACTTCCATATTCTAATACGCAATGTTGTTTTTCACTTGAGTTGTGACCAAATAAAAATTATGATAAGGAGTTGAAAGTTTTAAGTAAATATTATTTGGGCATTATGAACTTTAAAACACATGAGTAATGAAAATTATTAAGGAAGCAGTTATGAAGATGAGAATGTGTAAGATAAAAGTCACAAGATCAATGATATTGTTAGAATATAAGTTATGAAAATAAAGTTGTGTGGGTTATGGAGATGACTCTTAAATTAAAATAATTTGTAAAATAAAAATACTTTAAAGTAGAGATTATTATGTTATTATTATATACTAAATTAGAAAGAGAAATGTCAAATAACGAGAAAAAGGAAAAATGTAATTAAAAAATCATAATGAGAAAATTATAAAAAGGTGTCAAAATATATAAGTAAAATATTAACCGGGAGTTATGAATTTGAAAATGCATTGGAGTAATGGAGATTATTAAGAATATGAGTAATAGAGATGAGAAGGTTTGAGTTATAATCACAAGATTAATGGATGTTATTAGGATTGAAGTTATGAAAAGAAGTATGAATTTGTAATGACCCAAATCATCGTTATATGTGAAAACACGTTGAAGATAATTTATGATAAATAATACACTCAAATTGAGCCCCCAAAAAATTAAAATGAAAAGGTAAAACGAGGCCTAAAGTGATTGGGCCAAAAGGCCCAAAAGAAGTGGGTTGGTGTGTGACCTACTGCTGTAGCAGTATCCGGCAGTAGTCAACCAGAGAACATTTATAAACCTTCTGCCATATTATTTTCCCAAGTCTCCCTCTTTCCCCCAAAACACTTTAAAAAATTACACTTCTCTAATTATGGGATTTTAGAGTCTTGGGTTCCTGAGGGTAATTTTGAGGCACACTCGGTGGGAACCCGACATGAAAAGACACTTAGCATTAGCGGAACAACTCTCTCCTCTTAATAGTATCCGAATTAGACTATGAGGTAGGTTATGATTTATTTATTGTAGCAATTAGATCTGAGCTAAATTCATCTAATACTGATAATATAATGTGGAGTCATCATGCATTAGGCCTTTGGGCACTGTGATTGAAAGAACGAAAATGACAAAAACTCGACTAGGCTTTAATATTATGAATTAGTTGTTGGTACACCCTATTTATGCAACATTCATGGTATGAAATGGGTTGACTCTTGTAAGAATTGTGACTAGCGAAACAATTACTACATTTCGTAAGCATGATGCAGTTTAAGTATGAAAAAAGGGGAGTAGTATCGAGCTAGGGATAATAGTTGGTGTGAGTGCTCTTGGTAAACTTGATAGGTACATCTTGAATTGGATAAAGTTAACTAAATGTAATTGAGGAGCATGGTTTGAAAACAAAGTAATAGAGAGTTTTTAGGCGACCTATGCGCGGACTTAAGTGGATGAGATGTAATTGAATAATTGGGGCAGAAATGTAAGGCCAAGTGTGAGAGTTTCAAAAGAAATATTAGGAATAGAGTTAAGTAGCAGGTCAGAAACATGAACGAGAGTCGTGAATAAACTGGATGAGTAAATGTATCTAGGTGTAAGCTCTCAGTTGGGTAGGACATATAGAGTGAAAAAGTTAATAACGTATGTACCTAAGTATATGTATAGAACTAAGGTTGACATCTTTATGATTACTTGTGAAATGATATCTATGCTTGTTCTCGAGCAATACATGTAATTATTGACTATATTTCATGTTCATACATTTGGTGTTGTAGGGATGGGATGATGGAGATATTGATATTATTATTGAAATCATGATGTTTATGATATCGTTGATATTGATGTGTTAGTTGTGATGATGTTGTTGATACATATGACCCATGTTGTTCATGAGTTTGTACTGTTTATAACTTTGATGAGGTTAAGAAGAGGATAGGTGATTTGCACATCTTGCATACATGCATTCATTCATATGTTTTGACATTCTATTATGTTTATATATTATCGTTGAATTCTTGAGTGGATTGGTTCGATGATAGGACTGATAGAAGATAGTGTGCCCCATAAATTCAAGGTATGTCCTAATTCATATTTAAATTTAACTATCGGGTCACATAATTATGGGGTCGTGTTGTATGGTATTATCTCTACCTGTAAGGATTTGTCAAATCATAAGTGTTAATGTAGTTTTAAACCCTGTAGGCTGTTTCATGAGTAGAGTACCGATGGGGTTCGGTCTATTCATGGTTGTCTGATTACTGTAACTTTGTAAGGTTTGTATATCCAACCCCAAGTGAGTTAGTAGTGGTGGAAATCAAGATAATGTACTAGTTAAGTGCCAAAAGGACGTGAGATAGAATAGGTGGTCTAAGGACAAAAATATATAAAAAATTTACGTGACAGATAGGTAATAGGGATGTTGTAAGTGAGGTATTATTGCATTCATATTCGGAGACTTACAAATTTGAATCTACTTGATGTTATAATTTTTTCAGATTTGTTATTAATTTTATTTGCTTATAACCCTAGTCGATTGATAATACCTATTGATACTTGTGATTGTACTGATGCTATGCTTACTATATCTCCAATTGGGGATATAGCCATGGTGTAGGTCAATTGGAGTTTCTCTAGCAGCAACGGTGATCATTCAACAGTAGCTCGTGCTCTCTCTATTCTTCATGGATGCTGTGTCATGTACTCTCCTATCCTTTATCTAGTGCTCTTATATCGATTTAGGCTAGTTTCTCTAAATTTATTAGTGATTATCTTTCCTATCTCATTTATGTATTCAATGTATTAGACTATATTTATATTTGATGTTAAATGGATTAATGGGTTGAATGAAGAACTATCTAAAATTAGCTAATTAATTATCCCATAAAAATGAATGGCTTTAACTTCCATATTAGATGAATGGTAGATTCATAAGGGTCTCCTATCTGGGTTGGGGGTTAGGTAGGTGCCTGCATAATCCATCTAGTTAGTTCGCGATAAGAGGGTATCAGATCCTAACTTATCAATCTTCTATCCAAGCAGCAAATATCGAGTAGAATCCCGCAGATTAGTGTGTTGACATCCACATCAAATCAATAGGAGGCTACAAGACATCTACAAAACTATTTCACTTTTTTCTATCCTATCGTATCATCTCAATGTTGTCTCCCTGAGTTGAGTCCAATTGATATCTGAAATATTCCAATTAATATCTCAACCATCATAATTAAGATCGGTTGGTCCCAATTTGTATCTCGCAAATATTGAGAAGTTGGAATAGGGTATTCCAACTAGTAGAGGTCAATAAGAAGTGCAAGTGTTGAATTATTATGTTGTGAAGCTTGTTTGATTCTACTTAAAAATATTGGTGTTGTAATATATGTTTTTGTGGTGTGATATAATATGTTGTGTATTATTTACATGGATACTTATTGCTTGATTTAGCTGTTACTTGGTGGTCGAACTATCAACTTCTTAATTGCGAATTATTATATATGTTGATTTGTATGTTGTATGGCCAAGGGGCCCAGGGATTATGAGGATCTATGCGATAGTGAGGCATGTCTTTATTTTCATGACTTGAGGAATGCTTTATCTCTTTATGATTTGGAGTATTCCCTGGTTTATATCCGAATCTTGATAAACTACCATGTGTCTTGTTGTTTCATGAAAAGTATCGTGTGGGTGTTGTGCTTGATATGAAAGGAATAAAAAAGTATGTTAAAAATTGATCAAAATAAGGAATTATTTGCATTTATTATGGCTAGAGTCATGATATGAAAAACTTTAGACCTTAAAAACACTAGCACGTGAGAATTAAAAACCATTGTAGTTTTAGGGGATGGAGTTGTAAGGAAAAAGACCTAGGAACAGTTAGAAAAAAAAAACCATTGTGGGTTACTGCTTCAATGACTCCAGGCAATAAGTTGCTAAGGGTTTCCCTATTTTTGTGATTTTACAATCGTTGCAAATAAACCATGTTTTTTAAATAATAAATGACAAAAATCAATCCAACACGTATTATAAGCTAATGCGATTATTATTAAGGGTGCAGGACTGATAAATGTCTTAAAAGTGAAAGAAAAACAAAGAAAAGAAATTGTTTGTTACAATCCCCAAACGGGGGCAGCCCAAATCCAAAAAATAATAAAATAGAAAATAGGGGGGAGGGAAAGGGAAACATCTAACTGGTAGCATCATCTCTGAGGCTTGAGGCATCTAAGCCCTACTCCTCTATGCTGTTGAGAAAAGAGAACTACTCAGCATCCTTCTTGGTTCGCTTCGAGATCTTCTTAGTAGGGGAGGCACAATCAAACATTACCTGGACCTCCTTCCACAACCTCACAAACATGCGATCATGGGAGCAACACTTCTTTATTTCTTCATTCATCTCTGCTTAGAGCTCTACATAGGCTTGGGCTGGGCCCGGTAGGGCACTCGAACTCGAAAGAGCCAATCCAAGAGGAGGCAACTGGGTCCTCTCTAGGTATCCCCGGACATCAAATAGATCGACCTCCCAACCATTGAGAGATGTAGGAGCCTTAGTTAGAGGGGTACTCGACTCTCCAGCCCTACTAGCCTGACTACTCTTACCTTATTCTCCCACCTTTATCTTTTTCTTACTCCCTCCTTGTATTTTCTTGGCCAACAATAAGTTGTATGCCACCTTGTACTGGTCCATGGTTTCTTGAATCTCTTGAGTCACATCCACCCTATCACATAGTCTGGTGACCAAAAAAGGAGGAGAAGATCCCTTGGCGACCTTTTCCTAACATAAAAGTACCGCAACTCATCCACAATCTATACCCTACGTTCACCTTGATCCCTATAGGGAGCACACACCACCACCATAGCCCAATGGAAGGCCACGTCTGTAACATTTCTTGAAGGATAAATCCTCTAGAACACCAACTATAACTACACTATGGCCTAGCCTGAGACATATGTCATGATCTGATTTCTCAGGTAATGATGGTACCTATTATAACCCATCAGTAACTAAGTCAATCCGTAGTTGGGAACTATTGATAATGGACTACCAAGAGAAATAAAGAAAAAATATGGAATAATTATGATAAAAGACTAATATACATAAGACAACCCCAAAACCCGATGGAATTAGTACAAGAGCTTCTAATATAATAAGAATATAAAATGAAGTACTAAATAAATATTCTGATACAACCCATCTCTGAATACAACATAGATATTAGTCTAATTTATAAGAGGGAGAATAGTAATACTATAAATACCAGGAGCTCACCCTAAATATTTGATCCATAGTTGCTTCGCACGAGGCACACAACAATGATGAGAACCCATATTATGATCTACAGGATGCAGAAGTGTAGTATGAGTACTAACACGTGGTACTCAGTAGGCACTGCCGACCGAGCTCTAAATATAATGCAAATATAAATAACATGCAAACAGGAATGTAAAGTAAATCTATAATACCATAACCAATCCTAGTGCCATAATGTAACCTAGTTTATACACCTCCTTCAGCTCGACGACTCACAAAGGCAGGACCTACAATGACCTCTGTTATCCGGCACGTTAGCTCATAGATGAAAGGGTCCCTAGGGGGTTTCTCAATCTAGGTCATCATCATCATCCTGGTCATTAATCTATTTCATCAAGTACCAAAGATAGGTATATATAATAAATGCACGGACTCAAACCGTGACTAAAAAGTTTAAGTATGTAAATCTATTGCCCGAGAACAACTTTTAAGACTAAATCAGTTTTAACGAGTAGAGAGGGTCGAAATCTCTCTCGATCAGAGTAAATAGTAGTAGTAAAATCGTAGACCCGGAATATATCTCGATCAAATATCTAAAATATCATGATTAATTTCAAAATCTTTTGAATCATTTATTAAGGTGGTACGATTCCCGTTATAAAAGAATCTGTTTTAAAAGTGAAAAGTGAGAATACTTTTATTTTTAGGAAAACAGTAGTAAGACCATGTTTTTAGTTGAAATCGTGTTATTTAGTGTGCATGAAAGTACCGAATCTATGTAATGCCATCACCAATATCAAAAAATACAATTATAAGCATCTAAATGTCAATATATTAATCACATCCTTTACAGGGATAAATCACTCACCCAAAATCTAACTAATAACATAATCAAGGCCTTGGGCCCCATGATATAACCGGCGTAACCATATCATAATACAAAAAACTATCATAATCCACCAATTCAAGTAGTAACCTTATACTAAAAGAGTTGTTATCCTCAACTATGCCTAACATTCTAGTAACCTAGGGTAATAGGATTCTAGAAGTATAATAAGTATTTCATCTTAAGGGTTGATTCACTCTTCTAGCCTCTAAATTTATAAATTAGGCTAAGTTACGGTGTTCTAACCAATATCACATCCTAACATCCCTATCTAACATGCAACATATATAATACACTATCTCATAAAGAAGAGTAGATAGAAACCTACCTCGATGTTGAATCGCAAGTCCTTAAATTCCCCATAAATTGTCTACTTTTAATCTACCATCCCAAAGTACCACCACACTATCAAAATAGTAATCTACACATCGTTAGGAGTAAAATGAGACCCATATTATTATATTAAGGGGTAGGTCAAAATTTGGGTCAAAAATAGGCCCACAGGGCCCGTACACGGAATTCAAAATTGAATCCATCACGAGATCCCTCAAAGGATAAGGAATGTGTGCTCAAAAGTCGAGCACAAACAGTGCAGAAATAAAAGCCCAAATTAGCCTCTAAAGTTTAGGGATTTTAAGAACTAATTTCTGCAAATTTACCATGAAATAGGATGGAAATTGATGAGAAAATCAATGAGAAATGACCAAGGAGTGTTAAGCTAGATTAGCTTAGCTTTAATGATTGATTTCCCAATTTTCCTCTCTTTGAGCTCTTAAATTAATGTAAAAATGGTGGAAAATTGGGTGGGGGAAAGGGGATTAAAAATCCCAAGGTGCTGCTAAAATGCCCACCGCTAAAGCAACATCACAACCGCTAAAGTGGTTTGGCAGCTTGCGTGGGTACCGCTAAAGTCCAGACCCTATGGCGCTAAAGTTTGGTCTACTTAAGCAAGCCTCAGCTCGTAGGCCAGGGCCGCTTAAGAGGATCATGGGTGGTAAAGCGCTGCCCGCTAAAGCAACCCCATGAGTGCTAAAATGGTCCTAATTAGGTACCAGGTACTAGATTTTTCTCAGTCCAAATATGAACTTCGATCAGGTGCTTGGTATTTATTCAGATACCCATGCACGCAACGAACTATGCTATCACACCAAATTCAATATTTTGGACTCAATATAACCATCAAAACTTTCATTTAAGATCATTTCGACTAAATGTGGGGCCCACACCTATAGTTTTATTTTTCATAAAATTTCCCAATAGCCGAAAACAAGTCCAGAATCCTTGAGACCTTAACTAAGGGTCGCCCTAGCCTAAAATCAACACTTGGAAGCCGATGGCACTGTTGAAATTCTCATCCGATGTAATGATCCTCAAAGTCATTTCCTTGATTTGCGTATATTTTTGGCATTTTGAGCCTTCCCACAACATCTAAATGTTATTTATGACTTGCCAGAACTGTCGATTTAACGATCGGATAGTTCGTTTGGATTTTAGGCTTATTTCCTGTTTTGGAGCTTTTGTTGTTTAAGATTTGGTCTTGGACCAAAATTCCTAGTAGATGACCTCAGATGAGAATTCTGACAGTTCCATCTTCTTTGAAATATCGATTTTAGGGTAGGTGAACTCTTGGTTTGGGTCCTGAGGCATCCGGACTTGTTGACACCAATTTTGACTCGCTCTGTTTCCATTAATTATTTCTTGGTGCTTCTTGGCCCTAAATAATTTTTCAAAAATAAATTAATTCATATGTTTATATCTATTTATATGGATTTTAAAAAGAATAAAAAGAGGATTTATTTTCCTATCATATTGTAAAATATGCTAATTGAATATAACTAAATATTTAACCTCAAAAAATCACAAAAATAACTTTTGGTAATCTTATTCATATTTTTTCTAATTTTTACTTTTTCAAACGATATTGTAACCATATATATATTATTATTATTATACAAAATATATATTCTTTATAAGTATGTACATTTATTTTTTATTTCACACATATATACGCATATATTTTGTTAATATTAAATAGAAAAGCTATTAAACTGAACGTTTATACAAATTATAATAATGTCAATACCAAAAATAATTTTAAGATAGTAGGAAGCATTAATAAAATTAATTTCAGTAGAAAAAAGTATTCGAACCAACAATAACTCAATTTCAATCTTTGTTTTATTCGGACTCAACTCTTATTTATAAGTTTCAGCAAAAGAAGCCCAAAAATTGACTCCAAACCCAATCCAATATCCATGTCCACTTCATCAATCTACCCAACATAATACCCACTAACCACATACTGCCACGTCAGCAAAGAAGCACAAACTTCATCCAACTAGCACAAATTAATCCGGTTCGTCAATTTATTTCTAATCCAAAGGTCTAAAAAATTTTAATTATATATATATATATATATATATATATATATATATATATTCTTGTATATATATATATATATATATAATTTTTTTATTTTCTTTTATTCTTATATCAAATTTGAACCGTCCGAATTTCAGTCAACAAATCTGTACAACAAACGTCTTTCTCTTTATCCAAACAAGTATAATTACCCGTGTGATGCGCGAAAATTACTATAAAAAAATTATAAATATTATTATCTTATTCTTTAGACCATATTTAAATTTTTATTAGTTTATTAATTGTGCAGTATGCCATTTATTCATAATCATTTATTCATTATTTAATACTATAAAAGATGGAATATTATACTTTTTACATGAATATTAAAATTTTAATAAAAATCTAATAGGTGTAAATTTTTTATTAAATATGGTATTGATTTTCTTGAGATAATTTAAAGTAAAATAGCAAAGAACAATAATAATATATGTACATGAAATACGTGTTTATTAAAAATATTTATTCTAAAAATATTCTTTTGGTTCATTGTTAATGCATTAGTAACATTTAGTATGACATATAGTATCTATTATTTCACTATATATTCATTTACTTCAAACATTATATATTATTTATCTTTAAGGAGTGAATAATTAAGTAAAATGATACGACTTTAATGATTATTATAAATGTATTTGAAGAAAGTAAAAGTTTGACAAACATATTGTTTCCTCAAAACGCAATTAAAAATAAGGTGTATTTCTGTGCATGCATATTATCTTCATCGTCATTCGTGAAATTAAATGACACATTTTTCTTTTTACTAAATTCCAAATAAACAACTCATTTATTTAAAAATTATTAGTATAAAATGCCAATTCGACTCTTAATAAGATGATTTATAATCACAAATATATAATTTAATTTTGATCACAAATTTTGAAACTTTTTTTTAATATATTTTGAATTGCGTATCCATCTAAAATATATTATACTTCCTTTATTCAATATTAGTTGTTCATTGTAGAAAAAATATTGTCTCATATTAGTTGTCCACCTTATTAAATCAAGAAGACATTAATTAAATATTTTCTATATTATCCTGTAAATTATTTCTTTTTAAAATTATTCACAATTGTTTGTAAAATTTCTAAATCTGTAAGAGGTTAATTAGTAAATGTACCTTTTTAAATAATTTCTTAAAATGCTTGAAAATGATCAGCTTGACAAATTTAAAATGACCCAAAATAAAGGAGAGTTTAAAAATGGCCCAACCCCGGAAAGGCCAAAAAAAAAAAGAAGACAAAACTCAATTAGGAAAGTAGAGAAGATATTTTGTACTTTCTTTGTTATTTGTCTGAAGCTCATTTTGTTGTTTCTAGAAATAACTTCCATGTTTTGTTCGTCGATGTCCATTCCTTTAGTGCAAGTTTACTGTGAAAATAAAGCTTAATTTGCTTCTTTATTTCTTTTCAAAGCTTCATTGTTGTTCCAAGCTTCATATATAGAGATGCCTTTGTGATTTTGTTTCTAAATTACTCTTAAGAGGATGAGCTATTTTTAGCTCTTTTATTGAGGTAGAAAATTAATTCATTTTGGGTTTATAATCTTGAAACTCCTGATGAAGTTCTACATCTACTCTCCAAAGGCCTTGTCTCTTGATTGTCCAGATTCAAGGTGAGCTTTTTCTGTATCATCCATTATCTGTTTCAATTAATTGAGAAATGGAGCTAATATTTTATATATAACTCTATTATCTATTTTATGAGATTTGTTTTGTAGTTGTGTTCACGGATTTAAGGTAGATGTGGTTACCCTTCTTTTTAAGATGCATGCATGAGTCTCAGATGTGCAGATCTTTAGTAAATATCAAATAATACTTGTTTGTTGATCGATGTACTTTCTATCTTATAAAATCTTGTTCCTTATACACTGTAATTGCGGAGGAGGAGTGTAAAATTGCAGAGATGAATGCATCTTTCACTGGTGAAGCAGCAAGACTTAGAGCAATACTGGTGATGCTTATTGTAGACTGAAATCCTATAAAACATAAATTTCAGTTCTCTAACTCATGCAATTTAATTATTTGATTATCGAAGCCTAGATAGAATGAAAACTTAGGTTTAACAGGATGGTTCCGTTTATTTTTCCAGCTAATAGTGTGCATAATTACTTAAAATTCTTTACAGGGCTTGAAAATCGCTATCATTGAAGGGGACGTAGTTGGAGGGACATGTGTAAATAGGAGTTGTATTCCTTCAAAATCCCTTCTAGTTGTGTGTGGTCGCATGCGGGATCTTCAGAATGAACACCATATGAAGTCTTTTGGTCCACAAGTATTTCTTACTCTTGCTCCTAGAAGCCTAACTAACACCACATAAAGTCTTTTGATCTATAGGTGTTCTTTTCTTGCTCCTGGAAACCTAGAATGTTTAGGTTTTGACATAGGGTACTAATATAGCATATTTCGATTAACCAATTTTATTTGGTTGCAGTCATGCAATTCTTAGATATCTGGCTTTGCAGTTGACCAGGGGCGAAGCTTAGAAGCCGATATACTGATTTGACTGAACTCAGTAGCTTTAGTTTAAATGTTATATATGTATTAAGATAGTTACTAAATATGTACAAAAATAACACCTGACATTGTCATCCTAGAAATTAAATTCCATAAAGTTTACATTCTGACGCAGTTGACATTAAACCCATATGCAGTAGCATGTTAAGTATTGAAGAGGATTCAGTTAAATCCCTTTCATCAGAATAAATATTTTTGTCTGTTTGTAAATCGTCGAATCCCTTTAATATAAGGGGAGTGTATAGTGTGGTGGTAGAAGTGTGTCAAATATAGTAGTAGGATACTGATTCAAATTTCAAGTGCAATTCTTTTACCTTTTTTGGAATCCCCTTGTTAGAATTTCTTGCTCTTCCGTTACCCAGTTGTACTTGTTATTTGATTGCTCAATTTCTCGCATTTATACTTCATCTATCTTCTTTTCTATTTGCTACTTCATTTTCGCTTTTAGTACCTAATCAAACCAATACTTGAAACAGTTGGTTAATAGGGCTAAAGAAGTACATTAAACAACATCTTCATTTTGCACCTTTTTGCATCTCAACAAATAAAGTATCTGCAATAAATCACATATACACTATATTGGTATTTGAGAAAAAATAACAGTGAATGGAAAGAAGTTGGTCCTTGGAGTCTATATACTGCACCTACTCATCCAAAAAAGAAAAAAGAATCTGTGGTTCCTACGAACAGTATAGCTCTTGAACTGTAATGTAGTAGACTCTCTTAGGTTGTATACTTACTTATGCTGGTTCAGGATGTTCATTCTGTTGTTAACTCTTTTTTATTACACTGTTGTATTGAAGGTATCCAGCTGACTTATATAAAAGATCAAAAATCAAATCTGTGCAGGACTGATATCGCACTAACTTCCCTCGCGGTCCAGGTGCATATATCAAAGACTGCTTGTTTTAGTGTCCAATCCATCTTGATCTTAATTGGGTTAATTTAAATGGTAATATTGGATTTTTGGAGAACTGGGATAGTAAAATTCTAAGGTTAAGTGAGCAGCTATATTAGTTTTTTAATTCTAAATTTGAGATTTAAGCGAGGAAATTTGCTATATAATCACTTTGAAAGAAGAGCAACCGAAATGTTATAATTCTCTTTGCAAATCTCCTAGTTTCTTACTGTGTTTAGTAGCCTTTTCTTCTAACTGGAACTTATTTGTTAAAACTCTATTTGTAATTCTAGTCGCTTAACGATGTGATGATTTTTCCAACAATCTTTGGTGAAATATTCAATAAAACTTGTGTGTTGACCAATGTACTTTCTATTTTCTAAAATTTGTTCCTTATAGACTTTGATTTCAGAGAAGGATTCTAAGATTGCAGAGATGGAAACACTTTCACTGGTGAAGCAGCTAAACTTAAAGCTGCTTTTGAAACAGTTAAAGGAGACTTGATTGGAACTTGAAGAACAAACATGTATGAGCTAACACCTTTTTACAATTTGATCTTAAAAAGTCCTTCATGATTTGTGTTTTTCTGTGCATGTCAGTAATTCGAATTTGATCTTAAAAAGTCCTTCATAATTTATATTTTTCGATGCATGTCATTTATTCGAACATATATTTTTCCAAGAATATAATTGCTAAAGTTTCTCTCTCTTTTGAGATCCTTAATTTGATAAGGAAGTTTTTACTTTATTTGCTTGCATGCATCAGATCAGTGGCCTAATTGTTGGAAATCATAAATTATACTTGTTACCCTCTGCTAATCAAAATTTGTTTACCAACACATCGTTTTAATTGAGTAAAAGTAAAAGTAGTTGATGTAAGTTCAAAATGTTGATCTCTTAAATAATAATGTTACAGTTGCTCCTTAGCGCTCATCTTAATGTTGATTCGAGAGCATGTAAACATAGTTAAATATGTCCTAACAATTCTCCCAATAGCTTCATGCTCTCTTCAGTTGCTGAATACTTCATACCGTTTATGTTCAGGTGATTTCGAATATTATCAGTTGAATTAGAAGTTGTCTTGCTCTGTTTCGGTTGATTTTAGTACTTGTTTAGGTGGCTTTCTATATTAATCCGTACACTAATAGTTTCTGCTGTCTTGCTCTATTTTGGTTGATTTTAGTACTTGTTTTGGTGGCTTTCTATATAAATCCGTACACTAATAGTTTCTACCTAGCAATAGAAGCAATTATTAGCAGAAATAAGCACTCTATTTTTCTATATTACTGCATAGTTGCTGGTGCAAAATCATTTGTAGAAAAATTAGATCCTTAAGTACGGGCTTTAGCAAAGAGAACTTCAAGGAAGGCAAATAAAATATAGAAATGTAATGCAAGAAAATGTAAATATAAACACAAATTATAATTATTAAGACAAAGAAATGGAAAAAGTATATAGTTAATCTATGTATGATGATGTGCTAAAACCTATCAATGAAGGTGTAAAGGCCTCTTTACATTGACGCCTTCACTAAAACGCCAATTATTGAGGAAAAGCCGCAAGATGTACTGTACTGAGCTTCAGTGCTAAGCACGATTTAAATGAGCCTTTAACAATACTGGTGATGCTTATTGTAGACTGAAATCCGATAAAACATCAATTTCATTTCTGTAACTCATGCAATTTAATTATTTGATTGTCGAACCCTAGATAGAATAAAAACTTAGGTTTTAATAGGATGATTCCGTTTATTTTTTTTTAGCTAATAGTGTGCATAATTACTTAAAATTTCTTTGCAGGACTTGAAAACTGCTACCATTGAAGGGGAGGTAGTAGGAGGGACATGTGTAAATAGGAGTTGTGTTCCTTCCAAAGCTCTACTAGCTGTGAGTGTTCACGTGCAGGAGCTTCAGAATGAACACCTTATAAAGTCTTTTGGTCTACAGGTATTTATTACTCTTGCTCGTAGAAGCCTAACAAATACCACATGAAGTCTTTTGATCTATAGGTGTTCTTTTCTTGCTCATGTAAACCTAACATGTTTAGGTTTTGACATAGGGTACTGATATAACATATTTCGATTAACATAGTTGTTTGATCATTTAAGTAATTTGTTGCATAATCACAACTCTTAAGACTTCATGAGGTAATGGAACATGGAATAATTTAGGAGTTAAAGTATGAATGATAAAACTAACTTTCAAACTTCATATTGGCACTGTAGATGATACCCTATATCTAATTGCTATTATTATTTTAGGAGTATCCTTGTTTTGGAGATGATACCCGAAACGTGCATTGGGATGGAGTCAATCTGGATATTTTTCAGTTGAATGTAATTTTAAACAACAATATGATTTTTAGGACTTAGTTTGAAATATTTAAGCTATTGGTCCTGACCCTCCTTTAATACAATGATAGAGCAAGTTATCAAGTGTTAAAACTATAAATCTCTATATATTAATATCTATTGTATATTTGATGAGTGGTACATTAAAGAAATTTGGTTTTCTTTATCTGCTTACCAAGGTATCATTCGGTACTATACAACTGTTTCTTTTTTATAGTTTCTTTGTCAACAATTATATTAAGGTTGACCTGGATATAGATGTTTTAATGGTGATAAAGTAAATTTAACATTAATGTTTCTGATGCAACTGACTGTCTTTTATTGATGTCAGCTTTCTTTGATAAAGAAAGGATTACTTAGAGTTTCCATACAAACTTCATCCTCTTACTTTTATTACTGAAATAAAACATAATATGTAGGCATTATGTTGTGGCTTGGTAATGTGCAGCTTTTTATTGCTAATCTTTTTTATCACCTTACTCTTTCCAGGTTTTCACTTTTGGTTCAATACCCTTTGGAGACTTAACTTCCTGATGGGAACATTGATTTAAGTGCCTTATGTAATAACCAAACTTTGAAAGATACATGGGCTATCAAGTCCAGGATATGCTGGAGGAGGAAGAGAAAAATGATAATGCTGAATTTTGTGTTAAGGAGGTTCAATATTTCAAGTTAAAGTATGTCTTCTACACAACTCCCATTTAATTTAGAATTTGCATTCAATGTTGTCTTAGTTTTGTTGTCGAGAGTGTCTCGAAAAAAGCCTCGCTACCTTCACAAGGTGGGGGTAAGGTTGCAGATGCACCACCCTTGTCGAATTAAACTTGGTATGTTGTTGTTGTTGTTGTGCTCTTAGTTTTGTTGCAACGGTTCATAGTAGGAAAAAGCAGGTGATATGTGATTTTCTTTTCTGCGGTGATTGGAATTATACCCTGCTGACAGAGTTAGAGTATGTAGGAGAATCTTGCTCCATTTAGAGAGCTTTATTTAGATTTTATCCAAATTTGACAACTATAGATAGGTGAAAGTAGTTTCTTTGTTGTTTATTTTAGACTTGAATGGTATATACATTCTTTGGGCATTAAAAAAAACGATAAAGAAAATGAAGAACTAATTATCTTTGGTCCTTGGTCCTTTTTACATAACACTCTCGGCCGTCTAGGAGGATTGATTATCTTTCTCTTTATGTGCAATATCTTTTAAGGCAAAGAGAAATATCTACCTTGACAGCAAACACGACATTAACTGATGGATTTATTACATTGGATGCCATACTCAGTTGTTAGTGTGTGTTACTAAATATCATGACTTCTCACTTTCCTAACTAAATAAAGGAAGTTGTAATTCTGACCTGCTTCTAAATTCAAAATATCTAGTCTGATCTTCCTAATTGGTATGTTCGTAGTGGTTTAGTTTAGTGAGGAATTGAAGTTTGCTGTACAATTGGGGTACGCTGTGCTTCCAATGAAAGTGTACTTCTTTGAGAAGGGTTCATCCCAAGAAGTTTTTCCTAATACCATTCATCAACGCATATTTTAGTGGTCAAATGTCTTATCTTTTACTTTCTTTGGATCTCATTTGTTAAGAGTTGTATATTTGATGAATCATTTTTCTCTTGCATTTATTTGAGATTCATCTTTATTGCCTGATTGCTAATTAGAATGTCATATTTTTCTCTTGGTTCAGTTTTAAGAATCAAAAACAGGAAGTTAAAAACTTATATTCCTTCATATTCTTATTCCATTACTTTTAGAATGATGAGAGTTGCATAATAATTAAAGTATGTTGAAAGATTTCAGTTGAAATATTGTTATTTATCTAAGCGCTGGTGTTAGGGCGTCTTCTTTTTCCCCTTGTTCCATTTGTTAGTCTATCTGTCTATCTAAATCTATCAATAGGATCCTCTTGAGCTTGCTGGAGGAGTTCTGTATCCTGCAGTTATTGTATTCTATTGGTGTAGATCTTTCCAATTGTGTCTTTAAATATAATCTTGTTCTTTAGTGATGTAAGCTTCATATTTTTCCAACTAATTTGATTTGCAATAAAGGATGCACTTGCATTCACCACAGTAACATTCCATCACCTACGTTTGCCTTGTATGAATAGTGTATGAGCATTGTTCCTTGATATTTAACTCCATCTAACTTCCTTTAGCTTGGGCTAGTTTCTTCTTCTAGTTACAGACCTTCAATAATTTTCTAATGTTAATCTTTACAAACTAGGGCACATCTCCATGTTGTATTGATTTCAAAATATAATCTAGTTTGATCTTTCTCAGCCTTTTAAAAGTATAGTTTCTCTTCACTATAATTTACTCCCTTTGAACTTGGCACCAAAATAACCGAGTAAGAGGCATACTTGCAATAAGTAGTGTGTATATACTTTAGCTCATTCTTATGCTCACATTGAGTTACCGAGCTACAAACCTCCGTAAGGTTATGAAAGAATCTGGTTGATCAACTTAACAGTTCCAGTCTGTTTCCTCACTCACAATTGTGAAGTTCAAAGATGCATGTTAACTGGAAAAATGTGCTTTCCATTTTATCATATCTGTACAGTATTAGTTCTGTCTGTACTGCCATCTCAGATACTCCCTCTTCATTGGAAAAAGTATCCATTGAAGAATTAAGGGTTGTAAGAAATGACTTGACCTTTACTAGAGATCGATTCAACATAATGAACAAACTGAATGTGTAGTCTATCCATGGAGTTCTCTATACGAAGTATGTTTCCAATGGCTGAACTATAAGATGAGTATTTCAGCATAAGCTGACCACTTGACTTCTCAATCAAATAATTAGAGGCCCATATATTATGCATACACTTGTACTGCTCTGACATTATCATTGCATGTTGGTAGTTATTCCCTTTGCTGGCTATTATCCCCAAACCCTAGTTATGGGATTAGACTGGGTAGGTTGTTGTAGTTTATGCTTTTTTGGGGATTGAACTTTGTTAATGAGGTCATTATAGTGTTGAGGAAATGGCTTTTTAATTTGAGTTATTAAAATGTCATTTGGATTTGAAGCTAATATTTTAACATGAATAATAAATAATTTATTTATATATTATTGTCTTATTATTATACTTGGAGAAGGCAATTGCTGCTTAAGTTCTTGGTTGTTATAATTTACATTTCTTCATTTGTATTCTTACCAAGGTCATTCCCTTG